>NC_040037.1:43858423-43911913 GCF_003713205.1 Coffea eugenioides
ATCAGTCGAGTGCCAGAAGTAGTGATTAATACTGATGATTGTAAGAGGAATCCAAGTAGTGGAAACTTTACCAGTAGGGGTGAAACTGACTCCACTCGACAAACAGGGATTGTAGTTTTACCTTAGTATAGACTAGAACTTTTGTAAGACAGTAATCGTTTGTGTAGGGGATGCTATCCTTTTGTTGGGTATTGCGACTTTGCATATCTTGATCTTGTTGCTTCCCATTTTCTTTTGAAACGATTTGATGAACTTATTATAACTTAGTGTAACTATTATGATCTTTTATGGCATATGAAAATTTACCTTACTTTTAATTGATTTTATAGTTTATATGTATATGTAATCTATTGCTACAAACCCCTAGACCTGTAATAAGGTCATGAATGGCACATGAGAATAGTTAAGTTCAATAAGCGTGAGTTTTGAAAGGGAGAATTAAAAGTGGTGAAAATTGGTCACGGGAGGAGAAAGTATTTGGGATTATTTATAAATCAAGATATGAATTTCGAGGACGAAATTCTTTTTAAGGAGGGGAGGATGTGAGGACTCGTAAAATTCTTATTTTAAAACCCTATTTCTGGATCATTTAATTATTTATTTGGATATTTGCCCCGAATATTATTTTCTATCCTTATTAGACCTAAATATATGGAATTATAGTTTCATTATATTTTTAAAGTGACTTGTTTCAAAAATTAATTTTTGGAAACTCGTTTAATGAAAATAGTGAAAACGTGTTTGAAAATTTTAACCGATTGAGGGTATAATAAGTTTGGAAAAATTAGAGACTTGTATAATGGTCCTAAATTAGGTAATTTTATGTTTAAATACTCAAGTGATAGTTATTAGTATTATCGTTATAAGAATTTCTTGAAAGTTTCGCGTTATCGAGCTTAAATTGGAAATACGCGTTTTCACACGCGCGATTTAATTAAGAGACTTTAGACCCTTATTTTGGGACAATAAAGAGTGGATAATATTTATATGAATATAAGTGTATTAGAGGTTTAGTGCACTAGCGAAATAAACTCGAGAGAAATCGAGCACGAAACGCGCGCGTACGCGCATTATTGGAGAGTTGACTTTTGCTTCATTTTGCACCACACATTTAAGCTTCCTTGAAAAGCTTTATTAGCAGCAAAAACTCCTTCTTTCAGCTTCATTTCCAGCGTGCAACCCACAAGGAAGAACACCCAAGAGTTCTTCAATTTTCATCACCAAAATCTCACTCAAATCTCCTCTAATTCACTTCAAATTTCACACACACGTAGCTTAGCACTTGGAGATCACATTAAGCTACAAAGGAGAGCTGCAATCCACAGTTTTCTTGGACAAGGAGAGGGCCGAAATTCTGCCTTTGATTCATCACACAAGTAGGTGATGATTAACCTCTCAATTCTTGGCTTATGGAAGTAATATAGCATTTATAAACCCTTGCATGCTTATGGGTAGCTTGTTTATGATGGAAATTTGGTTGTGTGGGCTCTATGAACTCCCACTTTGGTTGATGGACTGATTTGGTGGTTGATGATGATAATTATATTGGTTTAGTGCTTAAATTAGTGGTATAATGTTGGGTTATTGTTAGAAACTCCAAGATGGTGCAATGGCCAAAAGTGACCATTTTACCCCTGCCTTGTCCGACCACTTTTGTGCAAAATTTTAATGGCTTGTTTATATTGTTTACATGTTATATTGGTTGTGTAAAAAGTTTCATTGAAAAATAACTTGATTTGGTCACTCAAATGTTACATGTTATATTGGTTGTGTAAAAAGTTTCTTGAAAAATAACTTGATTTGGTCACTCAAATGTTAGACTTTCGAAAGGTTAGAAAACTGGAATTTTAATCCCGTCACTGCCCAGGCAGTCTTCTTGTTTCGGCCATAACTCATTGCTCCGATGTCGGAATCGAGTGCCGTTTATGGCACTGGAAACTAGACATTCCTATATTTCCGTTGGTATAAAATGCATGTCCTGGTTCCACTTGAGCTAGCCAAACCATTCATTTGAAATCCACTGTCCTGTTTCGTTGCTTCCTGGAAGGCAGCTCATGAGCTGCAACTTAATGCTCACGAACGAGCTGGTTATGGACAGATTTTAAAAATGGTTTCTTCTGAGAAAATGTAGCCTTATGAGTCTATTTTCCAAATCCACCAACCACGCTCAATTCCGAGTTGAATTGAGTGATTTATGATCAAAACTCGAATCTGGTCTGGTGAAGGAATACCTTACATTTGGACAGATTTGAACTAGCAATGATTTGGGACTTGTTATCCGAAATTTCTTGGTGTAAATCACCTATCAAATGTACCTTGGACATATTTTAGACATTACCTACTGGAATGAATCATGTTTGAGTCGTTTCTTGGCCAAATGTTTGGAAAACGGCAAACCGGAAGCTCAAAGGCAGCTTAGCCTTAGAACTTCTTGCGATTTCAACGGTTTTGATAACCGACTTCCCGTTCATATTTTTCTATGAAATTTGGCAAGGGAGTGGCCCTTATATGGTAGTATATTCATACCAAATTTGGTGCCGTTCCGAGTCCATTTTGCTACCAAACTAAAGTCCCAAAGTTTGGAACTCAAATCTGGAAACTAGCTTAACAGTTTCGTTTTTCCTCCAACTTTGAGCGATCGTATCTCGGTGCTCAAAACTCCGATTCTTGATCCGCTTGTTCTGTCCTAAACTTTACTTGCAACTCTAATTGAGTTATAAATTTTGGAGGCTGGTTTGCAACGTATGAATTTTACCGAATTTCCAAATTTAGCGAAAAACCAACCCGGCTCAACCCTAAGTAACCTGAAACTGTAACTTTAAGCCCATTTTTGAATGCCTTCCACTTAGATTCATGGAAAAATGTCTTCTAAGAACTTTTAGTACTTTCAAAGAGGTTTCCAACGGTACCAAGTTTTCCAATTTTGGACTTGCAAAGAGTGAGATACGATTTTTCAAAGATTCGTATCAAAACAGAAATTTCCGAATCTTAAGGAAATGGAGTTTTTCAAATTCTCCTTATTCCTTCGATATTACTTGAACGTTTTATACTTGATTTCAAAGACGAAAACTCGATTACTCTTGTGTTTTGAAACCTCGTCTTTGAACCTCGATTTACGAGTGATTGGGGTTCGTTTTTATGAGATTTTCTTAGATTGTGCACTAAGTACAATCTTCTCAATATTTGGGAATTTTTGAGTGATAAATCATTGTTAATTGCTCAGGCACATAAGGGGAACTTCAAGAGGATCCCACGGTGGACACTTGAACTTCGAGTGCTATCTCTTCTTGTCTACTTGGTGAGTGTCAAGTGCATGACTAGTTGCTAAATACTTGAAAAGTATCTAATTCAATACTTGAATTTAACTTGTCGAGACGAGTGTGTGCACTTTATCCCACTCGCTCTCTTTACTTGACGTGTTACTCTACTTACTTGACTTGTTATTCGATTTACTTGACTAGTACTCGACTTACTCATGATTGAAACTATACTTGTACATGACTTGACGTCGATTGGAGCGTTGTCTCATCGACCAATCCTACTCGTTGGGACGTCCTAGTTCCCTCTCTTCTAATTACGTGATACTTGTTACATGAATACATATGATTAGTAATTGTATATGAACATGTTTAACTTGTGAGCCCTGAGCGGAAGCATGTACCACACCGATTTGGGTGGGAGGTGCCTCTCATACCGTCTCAGTGCTAAAATCGATTCCCTGAGCGATAGCATGTACCACACCGATTTGGGTGGGAGGTACCTCTCATGTCGACTCCGAATCATAAACAAAGCCTAAGTCGATTGGAGCGATGTCTTATCGACCACTGAGCGATAGTATGTACCACACCAATTTGGGTGGAAGGTACCTCTCATTCGACTCAGAACTATAAGCAAAGCATAAGTCGATTGGAGCGATGTCTCATCGACCACTGAGCGATAGTATGTACCACACCGATTCGGGTGGGAGGTACCTCTCATGTCAACTCAGAACTATAAACGTACAATCGACCACTGAGCGATAGTATGTACCACACCGATTCGGGTGGGAGGTACCTCTCATTCGACTCAGACTCATAAATGGAATAAGTAAAGTTCTACGGACTATTAGATGGAACTTTGGTAAAACAAATGGAAGTGAGCTCCTAAGAGCTCCCGTATCCTTCTGGAATGTGTCTTGTGAATATTCGAGATTTACTTGAATGTTATTGCTTTATCTCTCATGTCAGCTTTATTGTTACTTGAATTACTTGCTTGCATGATTTTTTTTTCTTTTTTTCTTGGCCTCACGAGCATCCGCTCACCCCGTTAGACTTGCTTTCTTTAACAGGAACTGAAATGGAAGGAATTATGGAGAGGTCAACTTGATGGCCTCTGATTAGAAGTTTGAATGTATTCATTTAGATAATTTTTGGAAGCTGTATATTTTGGGATGGTACAATATTTTGGTAACTTATGATGTAAGACTTGAACAATTATTAAGGAATTGACCTTCCTTTGTATCTTTGATTTTTAGTATCGATTGGTTATTCATAAGTTTGAATTGAAATCGCACCGAGTCCTGGGGAGAGCTGGGCAGGCGTCCCACAGATACCCTCGGGTTCGCCCTTGGGAGAAATGAGGGTGTCACAGTTAGTGTATACACTATCATCATTAGATATATGACACATGTGTAAATTTGAAATTCAAAATTTGCTAATGTGTCATCCATCCAACCGTGATAGTGTATATATTGACAGTGTATATAAAATTTACTCATAAAAAAAGCTTATCATAGCAAAATATTTATTGTTATAGTTGATTATTAAATAACAAATATTGGCATGAAAAACTTGAGAATCCTTTTTTTAATAATTGTGTCAAATTACTTTACAATTGTTTAGAAGAATGAATTGAACATTATAAGATAAGGGCATTTTAGGGTATTCATTAAATTTTTGACCTTATTTTAAGATTTGGTTACCAAAGTGTCAAATCAAGGGAAGTAGGTGTAACTTTTAAAATTTCAAGAGAACTAAATGAAATAGTCAAAAACCTTAGGGGAGGTTTCTGAAATTATCCCTTATTACATTCTAGCACATACGAATGATGACTAATATTTACACCATCAAATTGTTAAATCAATGCTTGAATTACTTGTAGTATACATACATACTACATACACCATATGTTTTTGTTTTTTTTCTAATAACCTTTATTAGAAGCAAACCAAAAATGTTAAGTAAAGAAGGGTTACAACAAACAAAATTATATAGACATATACATACACAGAGATATATATGTGTGTATGTGCGCGCGCGCGTGTGTGTATGTAAATATATGTATGTATGTATGCATGTATGTATATATCTATATAATTTTGTTTTTTGTAACCCTTATTTACTTAACTTTTTGTTTTGCTTCTAATAAAGGTTATTAGAAACAAAACAAAAACATATGGTGTTTGGCTAGATTCCATCATAAAAAGGATAAATGATTATTTACCCCCTGTGATTTTGCATTTTACCACTTCATCCCCTTATTTTTCACTATTATCCACTAAATCACCCTATAATAGATGAAAAGCACAACCAATTACATTGTTAGTTGATATGCTAGTTATGCTTTCTTTAGTACTAAATAGAACAAAAAATCTAAATACTTTACATGCACTACAAATAGATTATATAGTCGAAAGCAAAATTACAATGAAGGTAAGTAGATATTATGATTTTAACATATGCTACATTTCATAATGCAACATATTTTCATCATATTTATAACTTATTTATACCATATTCTAACTTATATTCTAACTCAATTATACCCAAGAGTAAACTTGTTTAAAACGGAACTTGTGAGGAGGTGCCATGCACCTCTTTACTAGTTTCCATGTGCTCCTGTCTGATGACTACTTTTGCACAAGTGGAGTGTCCGTTGGATACTTCAATTTTAGCACTAGGGTATGTTCGTTCAAACCCATGATTTACTATAAGCGGATGTTTTTCACTCCAAACTATTAACACTCAAAGCAAAGTGACCTTGGCAATATATTAACATGCATGGATAGCAATAAAATTCAATTTACATATTGACTTTCAGAAAGCAAAGTACTTCCTTCTATTTATTCATTTCTTTTTGCCCTATTAACCCTGACTCGCGTAAGACGTATATAATTTCTGCAAAATGATTGTCGTAGATTATGTACGAGATCGATAATTTTCTGGAACAGAGGCAGGATGATAACCATAATCAATTAGGCAATGAGATTACACAGCAAGGAAGATGAACTTTTTATTGCAAAAATTAAATTTGCATTTTTTTTGTACACAAAAGAATTAATAATTATTCATCATTCAAACATCAAGTGTGTCAAAATCTATGGAAGAGCAAGAATTTAAGAGAAAAGGGGTAAATATATTCCAATATACCCTACTTTAGGGAGATTGGAACTATTAGGCTCGACCAACAGGTTTGTTAAAGACTCTACAATTTTTCCTAATTTCTCCAGCATTTCCGACAAGAACTTCCACGCTTCCCATTTTCATCATAGCATTGGCAAAACCCTGCTGAAAGAGGTTATTGTTGGCAGCCAACCTTGAGGCTAGAGGAGCACTCAAGCTGTCCAAAGCTAGTTCCTGATCAATCTGCAAGATCCCTCTTTTAGACCTTATCTGATTGTAGAACTGATTATCAAGTATGAAGGATGTGTTTTGATCCAAAAACACAGTTGGGTCTCTACTCAACGGCCTGGATTGTGTACCACAGGTTTTCAAGAGTGTAGCAGCCAATGCTGGTTCCATTGTGGGATCAGGCTTCCCGGTGCCCTGAAAGTTAGAAAGCCGATCCTGGAAGAAACCACAATGTGCAACTCCAACAGTGTGTGCACCCAAAAGGACCACCATGTCATTCAGTGTTAGCCCTTTGGCAGTGAAGAATCGAGCTGCATCCGATATGGAAAGACTTGGTCCTGGCAAATTTACTTCGGAAGAGTCCGAAACCAGCCCATCTCGCCTACCTGTCGATACATTATATCCAGGTCCGCCGGCTAATGCTACCGCATCACGGGTTGCCAATGCTATTATATCAGCACAGGAGACAGTAGATGGACAAGCAGCCTCAAGATTTCTCTTGGCATCATCAATTAGCTCAAATCCTCTTACTGTTAAGTTTGGTCCGGCATCTTTCTCCGATGACTTGGACTTGGTGGAGTCTATCAATATTGATGCATCACAACCCTGAAAATTTTTGCCATGTATGTCAAATTTTGTTAACAGAACTTGATAAATCCCTCCCAAGTATATAATAAATCCAGGTTTTGTATTTTTTTAATGTAACTTCTCAATATGTTGGACCACATGTACTGCATGCATCTGATATAATTTTTTAGATATCTTCACGGTACTAATTTTTTATAATTTTTTTGATGCAATTAATAAATTTTTACACAGACCAAAATTTGTAACCACTTCTGTAGGACAAAACAAATACAAACCACAAAAGTGACTCTATTATATTATATTATAGGTCCCATTTAATTCGATTAGCCCGTGAACCTTACATCATCCAAGAATTTTTTGGATCACTAACGTCACAAGTTTCATTTTAAACTAGTTGAGTTTTGAACGATCATTTTCAATTTCTACAATACATTCTCACTCTTTTTTTTTTTTTTTTGGTAAGAACAGTCTCCCTCGTTTACACCTTACCTCCACTTAATTATACTGGACCTTCACTTGTACGTGCCAGCGATCAACTAGTTTAAATTGGAACTTGTGAGACTCTGCTCCAATTTTTTGATACTACAAGTCTTATAGTTTCTTTAACTGCTTAACCACTTAAACAAGTATAAATTAGTTAAGAACAAGATTAATTACTTACTCGGACAAAGCAGTCGTGAAAATGCATGCGAAGCAAAGCAGCTGTTATTGAGCGATCAGTGCTGAATTTCTTTTGTACAACTTGTTGAACAATTGATTCAGCTTGTGGACATGAATTGCTGTAAAACCCACTCCGAAGTTGAGCTGAGGCAAGGTGGAGGATGCAACAAAGGAAAATGACTTTTAGCTTCACTTCCATTTTGCTTAAGCTTTTCTAGGCTTTCGGGTAATCGAGGTTAAGTATGTGAATAGTTCAGCTTCTTATGTTATGAAGAATCACAATCCAATTGTGGGTATATATAGGTGAAAAAAGTCGTGCAGGAAAGGATGGAAATTTGCATGGTCAAAATTTGTTGACCAAAACGTGTTTATTGACAAATCTTTTGGCTGCTTTCCCTTATAATAGTATGACAAACACATGGACGCGTTAGGGAACTCAGGACGTGAATACAAATCCTTTCAGACCGAATTCTTTAAGCAATGGAATCAATTTTAATCATTTTGAAGCTGTGGCATATAAGATAGTCACTATCAATCGTAGTTGGTAGGAGACCAAAAACAAAAATCGTAGTTGGGAGGAAAGAGAGTATTGTTTTATTGGGAACTAGTCATAGGAATTTTAATTAATGAACCGTCCAAACCAAAGAACCATCCACTTTTCCTTACTGGGTGCGGTTAATGAATCATTTGAAGTATGCTACCATTTTTAATTGTGTGTTTTTGCTTAGAGAGCAATTTGTGTTTTCAAATTAGGGGAAAAAAATGAAAAACAGTCGTTAAATCTCTTGTTGTAAAATTACATATATAGTTACTTTTTTGTCAAAAATTATATATATATACACACATATATGTATATATAGTTACGTAGTTGTGGTTATATACAAAGTACTGTGCACCATTGGAATTGCCCAATGGTTAGGGAAGACTCTTAGAGTCTTTTCTATTGTTAGGTCTATGACTCTAATCCTATGCTTGAAAGTTGAGGGTGAGAAGAGTGTAAGGAGTGATGGGAGGATTAAAAAAAATGTGGTTTATCTCCAAGAAAGAAAAAGAAAGAAAATCAATTTGAAATTGAGAATGAGCGCTAGTGAATTTTTTACGCAATACATAGACATATATATATATATATATATATATATATATATATATATTTGTGTGTGTGCTGAAGTTGATCAAAATCTCTCAGAATTTTTCCTTAAGGATTTATTTATGAAAAGTAGATCTCTAAGTATTCAAACTTTCAAATGCTTTTCTTCGTTTGTTTATTTTTCTTTTTCAGTGTTCAATACGGTGCTTGAAAAGAAGTGGCAAGATTTATTAGGATGCCATTCCATTTTATTTTGTATAATTCGTTCATCTTTTAGCCCAAAGTGCTATCTTGGCTTCAATAGCTCTTCATTTCAAACTAAGTTTCACAAACAAGTACTGTAGGCACTTGTTAAGACATTTAAATTACTCATAATCTGCTATATAAATACACATTCTCATATTTATTATTTTCTCCATATTTAGATACTCTTTTGAATTGATTTCACTCTTACCGAAAAATTAATACCTGAAACCCATCTTAAAGAGTGTTTCGAAGCACTCGTTTGCCAAACCCTGAAAAGGATAATTGAAAAAGAAGTATCGTTTGTCCAACTGGTTTGTGACTAAAAAAGAAAAATCCTCAAGCAATGATATCAAATTCAATCATTTTGAAGTCATGGCATATAGGACAGTGATTATGAACGTGTTTCCGAAAGTAGTGGGTTTGTTTGGATAGAGTATTATTTGATATATTAGCACTTTTCATGATGTGATGTATGTGAGATAAAAAGGTAATTGAAAATATAAAAAGGTGGATTGAAAAATGTGTTTATGATACAAGCGAAATATTATATGAAAAAATTTGATATCCAAAAACCCAGTATTATTTAAATGGCCATGAGCCATATAAGTTTTAGACTTTTAATCAATGAACCATCAATTGCAAAGAACCTTCCACTTCTTCTCACTGGGCAAAAGCAATTCACACAATTTTATATGGCACACTTATCCTAATTCCTAAATGAAACTCCTAAGTCGAGAAGGGATGATTTCTGCATAGATGAAAAATCCCTTGTCATCCATTCAGCTAATTACAAATAAGTACAACCTTAATTTCTGGCCCCACAGGAACAAGAATATCTAGACTTATTGGGTTAGTTTTAGTTATTCTCGACAAACCCTACCATGTTTCCTTTTTTGACCGAAACACTTAGCATCAAACATGCAAGACTGGGAAACTATTTCGCGTTTTGTTGAAGGCAAAGATTTGACTTCAGGGTAAAGAAACCTGTTTCCAGCTGTTTCCAGCTGAGCAAAATAGTCTTTCGAAGAATAACAAATGTTAATCCACTTGCAGGTTGACTCATATTGCCCACACACGGGTCATTACCTACTTTCCAAATACTTATAGATTACATATAAACACAATTCTCATGTGAATAGCAAAATTTGAATACAATAACCGCCAATTGTATGCTCTTATAAGTAAGTGTATGCTCTTATCAATTAAATCAACATCTTGCTATATATAAAGAGAGAGAGAAGCATGGGCTAAACTTTTTTTAATCACTTTTTGTTTTTCTTTATTTATCCTCTCACTAAAATGCTAAATAGTAGAAATCTCCAATAACCGCCAATAACTTCTTTTTCTTTATTTTTAACAACATAAAAAAAAATCACATAACATAATCTAATAAAACTCTTTAATACTTGCATATTACTTTTTATAATTTTTTCTTTTAATTTACACACACATAAGGTGTACATTTTCCGCTAGTGTGTTGTAATGCCTCATATGTACTCAGATAAAATAAATAAATCTCCGGATACTGAATGGCTCACTAGTGGATGGTGGACCCCGCTTGTAAAGCTGAATCCACAGTTTCTCGTGCAAGTACGCGGTTTATGTTGTATTCCCTGCTTACCTACATCGCGTGGGTGTCAATGTTTTAAAAATCAGACCGTTAATTGAACTGGTGAAGTGAAAGGGTCGAGATTCAATCGGTCGGACCGGTTTAATCTCGGTTCAATGAATTTTTTTAAAAATAATTTATATAAATATATATATGTGCAAAATAAGACATGTAATGGACTAATTTAATATTTTATATGATTAAAAGTTTACTATTTTTTAATAACTTGGATTTTTAAAAATAAATTTTTTAAATTATAAGTTAAAACAAATAAATTTCATCTCAATTTCAATTATATCTAAATCCAACCCCAAAATATCACAATATTTTGAAATTATACAAAATTCATGTCTCTGAGAATTTAGATATTATGAACTTAAATTTTAATTTACGTTTTGGGATTTAGAGATTGCAATTTAAAAAAGAAAATTTGGAGTTCGAAGGAAGTCAAGAAAATCGAAAATAGAAATGTAAACTTGATAAGAAACAAAAAATAAGATAAAAGTGAGTGGTTGTGGCATTAAATAATTTGGGTTAAAAAAAATTCTTTTTTAACTTTTTTCAATTTAATGGACAAAAACAAAATTAAAAGATGGAAGAAAATATCAATAAATTAAAAATAAAGAGGTTTGATTAAAAAGGGAGTGACAAAAGAAAAGAGGATAGAGAGAGAGAGAGAGTTGAAAATTAAAAAGAAAGAGCCATGAAGGGATGAGATTTTGTAAGAAAAATGGAAAAAAGAAATATGAGTGTTTGCTTTATATAAATAAGTTATAAAAAAAAACTAATAAGATGTGATGGTGCAACGGTTAATACATTGGTCTTTTATTACAAAGGTCGAATCTTGATAGCTGCATTTTACAAAACTTAAAAAAAAAAAAAGGCTGAAAACCGAAAAACCGCCGATTCAATCCGGTTCGACGGTTTTCACGGTTCAACCGGTCACCGGTTGAACCGGAACCGGTGCCATGGCCGGTTTGCGGTTCAACCGGTCGAACCGGCCGTCCGGTCCGGTTTTCAAAACATTGGTGGGTGTCCGAAACAAACATACAGAACCACTGGGCCAATGGCTCTGTAGCCACCAGGGAGGGGTTTAAGTCCCTCGTTGGGCTGTAGGTGAGGGTTCAAATCTCACCTGCAACGAAAAAAAATTTAAGAGTTGTGACAAAATATTCCCTTGATCTAGTTGGGTCTGTATACCCACTAGTCTCCTACCACAGCCTTCTTATGCTCCCCCTCCTCCTAAATTAGGATAGAGTAGATTATACAAATATGTCGTTGCTGAGAAAAAAAAAAAAGAAACAAACATAAATTGAAATATGCAAATTGAAAATTATATATATTATATATTATATAAATATTTATATACATTAATATTATACATTAATAATGTATCTATTATAATATAATGTACATAATATATTATGTATATATTATTGTGTATAATAATGTATAATAATGTTAGGTATAATATATAATATACATAATATGTAATAATGTATATTATTTATTACATATTATGTATAATATATTATATTATGTATATTATATTATATATATACAATATTATGTATATTATACAAATTGAAAATTATATATTACATATTTATATATTATATATTATATGAATATTTATATAATGAAATATACAATAAATATTACAAATTGAAATATTATATAAACACCATATTTATAAAATTATAATATTTATAATAATATTAATGTATATTATATAGATTATATATTTATTTATTTATTTATACATATTATAACTATTTTATTTTATTTGAAATTTTTTTATATATTTATAATATATTTATTTGAATATTAAATATTATATAAATTATATATAATATAATATATAATATATATTACATATATTATACATTTATGTTAATGTACATTTATACATGATATATATTAATGTATATTTATAATATACATTTATAATATGTATTATATATAATATAATACATTTATACATTTATATTAATATACATAATATTAATTTTACATTTATACATAATATTAATATATTTGTACATTTATATTAATTATATTAATACATTTATACATAATATTAATATATATTAATAAAATTATAATTTATACATTTATATAATATTCATTTGTAATTTATACATTTATAATAATATACACTTATACATTTATAAATATATTTATATTATGTATTATATGTAATATAATACATTTATAATACATTTATATATTTATATATACATATAATACATTTATAATACATTTATATATTTTTATATACATATAATACATTTATATATTTTTATATAAATACATAAATATATTTATTTATAAATGTATTATAAATGCATAAATGTATATTTATATAAAAATATAAAATTTATAATTTATAATTTATACATTTATACATTTATATAATATTCATTTATAATTTATAAATTTACAATAATATACACTTATACATTTATAAATATATTTGTATTATGTATTATATATAATATAATAAATTTATATATTTTTATATAAATATATTTATTTATAAATATTTATAAATGCATAAATGTATATTTATATAAAAATATAAAAATTATAACTTATAATTTATACATTTATATAATATTCATTTATAATTTATACATTTATCATAATATACACTTATACATTTATAAATATATTTATATTATGTATTATATATAATATAATACATTTATATATTTTTTAGCGAATATGTAAATATTTTTATTTATAAATATTTATAAATGTATTATAAATGCATAAATGTATATAAAAATAAAATTATATAAATTATAAATTTTAAAAATACCCAAAATATGTTTTAAAAATATCTCTAAAAATAATCCAAAAAACATCTACAGTAAAAGTTTTTCATATAGTTTTTGAAAAACAATCTCAAAGACAACTAATCCAAACGGACTTATATTTTAAAAACGAAATGCTACAGTGCTGTTTTTGAAAAACAACCCCAAAAATAGCTAATCCAAGCGGAGCTAGGTTTTTTTTTCGGTTTTTTTTTTTCGATGATAAACATGCAGGTTCAAGAAAACCTAAAGATGTAGCATTAAGAGCCTCGTAACGTTTGAGGTGATTAGCACTTTGCCACCCTCATTCAGTCCAAACCATTTTCGACTATTATAAATTATGTCTGAGTTTCTAAAATTCTAGTTTTGTCAACCTTAAGAAAACGTTAATCTGCAATTTACTCTGATGAGCTATGATTTTAGTTGCACTTTGCCCAATGTATAATTTTAAAGGCAGTTCAACTGTTGCTGTTTTAAGTATTATTGCTTTTCCTTTTTCTTCCTCTATTCTTCTCTATTATTATTTTCTCTGTTTATTTTTACTATAATTTTTATTTTTCCCGTTGCCTCTTGTCACTTCGCAGCTACTACATCACTATTTAATCAGTCATTAATCAAATTAAAAGCTCTAAATTTAATCTCTGTGTCTACATTTTTTTTAATTTCTAAATTGCATATATGTTCTGAAATAGAAGTAATAAACTAACTACAACCAACAACAAAATTATGCTTGGAGTTTGCAACCAATTATCAATAAGGAAATATGAAACAACAACCTTCAACACAATAAAAGAATGAGGCGTCGAAAATTAAAACAACCAAACGTCATATAATAATAATAAAAAATATGTTCCTAGTGTTAGAAATCATATTTAAATTATTTGGACAAATATATATAAACTAAAATTAGTGATTAATCAACTATTCATGGCAATATATTGCTCAGCCGCAAGAGGGAGTGGAAGAAAAATTAAGAGATATACTAAGAAAAGGAAAGAGAAATGAAATAAAAGGAAACAAATAAAAAATGAAAATTATTAAAATATCAAGGACAAAGTTATCCTTAAACATAGTTTAGAAGATAAATTGAGTATAAAATTCTTTGGGAGACAATGTGCAACTAAAGTCATTGTTGATTAGGTATACAATAACCTCTAACCTAGGAGAGGGGAGGGATGGATTAGTGTAAGCCCCGATGCAACCAAATACAACCAAAATACTCAACCAAACAAGTAGTCAAGTAAATACAATGACAAAGAATATAAGCAATTTTAAAGCACAAAAATAGAGTAACAATAAAGTAAAAGAAATTCAAACCAATCAAACTCCCAAGCTTCTTCAAAACTTGGAGTTGAATCCACCAAATAGTTTCTTCAATTGATGGTAGTGCTGACCAACTTGTACAAGTGAAGGCTCACTCCTTCCTCACCCCAAACATACTTTGATTGAGCAAAGGAATTTTACTACTCTCCAAGTAAACCCTCAACTAGCTACAATTGAAAGCTTACCCATTCAATTAAGAACTACTTTATACAAGTGAGGCAACCTTTATCAAGGTTTTACCACTCCAAGTGATAGGTTCACCTTCACCAAGGTTTTACTCCTCCTAGAGAGTAACCTTCACTTGAGCAACCTCACAACCCAACTTTCCCAACCCCTTATACAACCAACAAAGAATATTTCTACTCAAAGATCTTACTTGTAAGCTTGTATTTAGTGTTGGTCAAAAGTCTGTGTCTTCTTGTGCTTTGGGGTATTTATAGAAGGTGAGAAATGGCTCCAAAAGGCTCTCCAACGGTGAAATATTAAATGCTGTCGAAACTAGCCGTTGGCCTGTCGGACATTCGAACCATTTGCTCTGCGTCCGAACCATGCGTCCGATAGAAGTCAGAATGTTCAACGTTCATTCTTTTTGTGTCGGACGGCCGAAGCAATGAATGAGCGTCCGATCCAAGCGTCCGAAGAGTATCGTCGTCAGTCGGACGACCGATCCTCTATCGAGCGTCCGATCCTCTACGTCCGAACCTTCATATTTCTTAACTTCTCTTTGATTCAAATTTTTTCGATTCTCTTTTGGATCAATGACCTGTTCTAACAAATTTCTCACATAAAAACATTAGTCCAAATCTACATTTTGGTTTGTTAATCATCAAAATCAAGGACTGATCAACCAAGGTCAACAATCTCCCCCTTTTTTATGATGACAAACAAAATGAAGATTTCTTTGATCAAATAAGTTCAAATAAAACTCCCCCTTAGAAAATGCCAACATACAAAGAAATTTCAATAAATCCTACTCCCCCTTTTGGCATCAATCAAAAAGCAAACTCCCCCTTTATTTTTCAAATCAAGACCATATAGAATGTCAAAACTTTCAAAATACCAATTGTAATTTTTTATAGGGTCCTTGGGAGTTAGTACAACATGATCTAGCAATCCACATGAATTTCATACCTTTACTCATATTTTTCTTTACATAGCAATCATTTTGCATATGTCCAAATTGGCAACAAAAGTGACACATGATAGAAGTATTTTGCACATAAGTGGATTTAATGCAACTAATTTTCTTACTTCTTATCATAGCAAACTTATTTGTGCCTTGAAAAGATTTGCTTTCTTTTGTTTGAGAAAACTTTTGTTTTTCATTTTGGAGAAACTCGTTCAAGTCATTAATTCTTTTCTTTAACAAATTTTGTTCCTCCAACATTTTTTCATAAAACTTTGTTTTCTCTTCCAACTTCATTTTCAAATTATTTTTGCAATCAAAAACACCTTTTTGATTTTTTAAATCATCATTTTCCATTCTCAAACATTTGTTTTCTTGAAAAAGTTTGGAGTTTTCTTCCAACAAATCATTTATTTTTGTTTTCAAATCTTTATTTTTTGCATAAGATTCTCTCAAACTTTTATGCATTTTAATCATAAGAATTTGCACATCATCATCTTCATTATCTTCATCACTAGAAGAGTGATAAGAATTTATCTCATCTTCTCCAAAGATCATTAGTGCCATTTGGGCCAACTCTTCTTTTTCTCTTTTTGAATTGCATTCATCCCATGTAATTTTGCAATCTCTTCTTGAACTTCTCTTGTTGAAGATCTTCTTGAAACATTTGATGTGAGGAGTTATATCATTATCCACTTCCATGTTTTCATTACCCATGAAGGATGGGTTATCCCCCACTTGAGATGCTTTAAAAGCTATGCCTCTCTTATACATTCTTGCATTTTCTTCCTCTTGCACTTTGAATTTCAGCTTTAATTCATAAGAGGTTAGGGAATTCACAAGAGATTCAATGGACATAGAATTTAAATCCTTTGCCTCTTCTATAGCATTTATTTTGTTTTCCCATTCTTTTGACAAGGCATTCAAAATCTTTCTATTTTTCTCACCCAAAGAATATTCTTTTCCAAGCAATTTAAGATCTTGAATAATGTCACAAAATCTACTACACATCTTATCAACATTTTCAAGAGGATGCATTTTGAAAAATTCATATTGAGAAACAAGCAAAGATTTCTTTTGTTCTTTAATATCTTGGTTACCTTCATGAAATTCACAGAATTTATCCCAAATATCTTTAACCGATTTACAACCTTTAATCCTACTAGATTCATTTACATCTAATGCATTGTACAATATATACATGGCCTTGGCATTCAAAGAAAGGTATCTCTTGTCTTTTTCATTCAATTCTTGTCTAGTCTTTAATCTACTCAAATTAGTGGTAGAGTCAACTATTCTAACTTCATAAGGACCATCTTCTACCACATACCATAATTCAATATAAACGGATTGTAAGAAAATCATCATTCTTTGTTTCCACATGCTAAAATGAGAACCATTAAACATAGGTGGTCTATCAATAGATTGCCCTTCTAAAAAGGAAACTTTTATGGTTGCTATGATCTTTACTCTAAGCGGTTAAGCTTAATCTCTAGGAGACCAAGCTCTGATACCAATTGTAAGCCCCGATGCAACCAAATACAACCAAAATACTCAACCAGACAAGTAGTCAAGTAAATACAATGACAAAGAATATAAGCAATTTTAAAGCACAAAAATAGAGTAACAATAAAGTAAAAGAAATTCAAACCAATCAAACTACCAAGCTTCTTCCAAACTTGGAGTTGAATCCACCAAATAGTTTCTTCAATTGATGGTAGTGCTAACCAACTTGTACAAGTGAAGGCTCACTCCTTCCTCACCCCAAATATACTTTGGTTGAGCAAAGGAATTTTACTACTCTCCAAGTAAACCCTCAACTAGCTACAATTGAAAGCTTACCCATTCAATTAAGAACTACTTTATACAAGTGAGGCAACCTTTATCAAGGTTTTACCACTCCAAGTGATAGGTTCATCTTCACCAAGGTTTTACTCCTCCTAGAGAGTAACCTTCACTTGAGCAACCTCACAACCCAACTTTCCCAACCCCTTATATAACCAACAAAGAATATTTCTACTCAAAGATCTCAGTTGTAAGCTTGTATTTAGTGTTGGCCAAAAGTCTATGTCTTCTTGTGCTTTGGGGTATTTATAGAAGGTGAGAAATGGCTCCAAAAGGCTATCCAATGGTCAAATATCAAATGCTGTCGAAACTAGCCGTTGGCCTGTCGGACGTCCGAACCATTTGCTCTGCGTCTGAACCATGCGTCCGAACCACCTATCGGACGTCCGAACCATTTGTTCTGCGTCCGAACCCTGCGTCCGATAGAAGTCAGAATGTTCAACGTTCATTCTTTTTGTGTCGGACGGCCGAAGCAATGAATGAGCGTCCGATCCAAGCGTCCGAAGAGTATCGTCGTCAGTCGGACGACCGATCCTCTATCGAGCGTCCGATCCTCTACGTCCGAACCTTCATATTTCTTAACTTCTCTTTGATTCAAATCTTTTCGATTCTCTTTTGGATCAATAACCTGTTCTAACAAATTTCTCACATAAAAACATTAGTCCAAATCTACATTTTGGTTTGTTAATCATCAAAACCAAGGACTGATCAACCAAGGTCAACAATTAGGTAGTTTGGCAGGAGAAAGTGTAAGTAAAAGGTCTCAAGTCGAATCCTCCTACTTACATTAAAAAAAAAAAATTCTCTAACCTAAGGATATTAATTTTCTCTTACCAATTAGTTAACTTTGAGTATTAATTCAAAGGGCCAAGTGTTGAAAAAAAAAAGGAAATTCAAAGGGTAAAATGCTTCAAACATGCTATTAGCGGGCAAAGTGCAAATCACCCCAAACATCAAACGGGTTTACTAGAAATTAATCCGAAAATAAATTGGAGGGTTATTAAGTTTTGCATCCGAACTGCACATGATAAAATGCGTTAGATGTTATCCTTCGTACAAAACTTCAGATTTTTACACTAGGTATTTGCAATTCAAGCTATGAATGATACTATAAGGGTTTATAATATGCTCGCCTTCTCATTATAGTTTACATAGGGGAACCATAGTTGAATACCCACAAGCTTAAAATTTAGGTATGCAGAGCAGTATTTTCTGTGCCATTCAGGAAAAATACTGAAGAAAGGGGTGGATCCGTTAGCATCCGTTTGCAGAAAAAGTGATATTGAACGCAATTTTATCTTATCCCTTCCAGAAAATAAAGTACCCAATAAAAAATAATGAGATTCTTGCCCTGGAATTGTACATCTTCAAATATATAATCAACATGCCATAGGTAGGATAACTTACAACTTCAAATTTGTTAAGCTAGTTTTTTCTTTGAAAGTCTACGTGTTTGCAAGGGTAAACGATGTATAAATTCAAAACTTTGTCGGGTAAGACAAATCTAATTTTCTATCATGTATTTATGTGTTTGAAAATCTTATACTTATGTATTGTACAAATAAATATTGACAGAAAATAAACCTAAAGAAAACTTTTGTTAAAAACAAAAAGAATCAACTACTTATGAAAAAAATACTTGTGGAAGCACAAGATATTAAGGATAAAGGAATGCAAGAGTCCATGAGCTTTTACTAAACTTCCTATTTGGTACCCCAGGTTAGAAAAGTGTCTGTGAGATCCTCCCTATTTGGTACCCCAAGATATTTGGTTTTGATGGTCCCTAAGGCCAAATCCAAGTAGGATATTTTCATTTTGTCCCTCTTAAGTTTAGCATAATGTTAGTTTACGCCATCCCAAATTTTAAAAATTGAGGTATCTCTCACTGTACCACTTCTAGGTAAATAACTACAAACTAGATTAATTTAGAAAATCTAATTTAAATACCCTTTCAACAAATTCTATTCAAGCATATATTATGTTCTAATATTCTGATGGAGAGATGGGTTGGATGGTAGGAAGAAAAGAAGTGTAAGTGAGAGGTCCCGAATTCGAGACCTCCTACTTATACTAAAAAAAAAATTATGATATTATAAGTTCATCAAATTATATGGATTCAGTTTATCAAAATTTAGTGAAAAAGAAGTGCCTATGTTTATTTCAATAGCCAAATATAAATAAACAAAGAAAAGGAAATTTGAAAAATGAGATTAACAAATTATTTCTATCTTTTTTCATCTTTTATTTCAAAGTTTATCATCTTCTCAATAAAGTTAAATATGCAACAACAAAAAAGAGATAACATTATATTTTAATTATTTTTCTTTAAGTTTTGAATTAATCACATTGGATTTAGTGTTTATCTTTTTTTGATATTTTTCTTTTGCTCTTTTCATTAACTTTAAAGGCAATGACTGTAAGAGGAACGGGTGCTAGTATTCAGCAAATTTTTCTGTTGGGGCTTCAAAGTTGAATGCTATATGGTTATGCTAATGGAAACTAAAGAAGAATACATAAAAAAGCTGAGAATAAAAGGTTAACGTGAATAGGAATTTTTTTTGTACGTGCTCTATGGCATACACGAAAATGCTTTAAGAATAGTTTTATTAGGATTGAATGGAAGGAAGTTTTGGTGGATAAAAAAAAAAAAAAAGAAGAAAAGCTTACATCACTTCACATCTTCAATTTTTTACCGCTTTTTCATTTGCACCATAAATTTTAACTTTAAATAGTTTATACCGTGAACTCTCAATTTTAAATACTTTCCATCCTAAACTCCAAGTTTGTCATATTTAAACCCATTCAATGACAACATTAGCAAAATTAGTGGCACAAGAGACCCCCAAATTAATGATAGTATGCTAAAAATGGTCAAAATGAGCCAAGATATTGTAGTTAGAATAAAATTATATATTGTCATTTATCTTGTTAATTTTGCTAATAATATTAGTAATTGGGACTATAAAAATTAATGATAATATACTAAAAGTGATCAAAAAGAGTCAAAGGATCGCAACTAGAATAAAATGCTACTTATCATTAATTTTTATCTCGTTAATTTTACTAATGTTCTCATTGATCAAGCTTGAGAGTTTAGGATGTAAAATATCCAAAATTTGATGTTCAATCTCGTGTTCAAGTGTTAAAAACTTGAATAATTTTAACCTCGAAGTCTAATTCAATTATGTCAATCATAAATTTCATCCGCAGCAATCGAGTTTCATATTCATCTTTCTTCGTGGAGAAAAACTGACATAGGGAAATTATATTCACATACTTCTATCTACGAAAATATGGGATACAAGGTCTGTTAATTCCATGTGTGTCCACCAGTTCTTGCAACTTTAAAAGTTGGACATCCATTTTTAAGGAAAAATACTTTATATATGCACGTAATAAGCAGATTATGTTTTCCTAATTTTAGATGTTCTTAAAATCTTTTTCTTGTAATAAGCACGAAGTTAGGTTTTTGTCCCCTCCTTATATTGTTTTCTTATATCAATAAAATTCGGAAATTTCTCCCCTATATACGAGGTTTGCCTTTCAAAAAGAAAAGAAAAAAACATGCACATAAAAGTATCACAATTTAATGTACCCTGCAGGCTGCAGATACACAATTAATCCATACGTTGTTACTGATTATATATGGTCTTTGGGGCTACATAAGTAATAATGATACTAGTTTTTTTTTTAAAGAAATATTTGATGTTCGATCCCTGTGGAATAGATCTAATTTGGCTAAAATTTATTTGGAAATGGTTTTGGAATTCTATTTAGGAACTGAACCAAAACTTTCTTGGTATTGCTTTAAAATCAAACAAAAGTAGGGAAGAAAAGGACGTTTTCAAGAATAATTCTTATTATTTTGGTTTTTTAATCTTTATGAAATCGCTTAGGTGGGAATGGTTAACATAACTTTCTAGTAGTTTGTAGCAATATAAAAGTCCCTTGTGGTTTGGCAAACATTCAACTTACCGGCCTATAATTTAGAAACCTACAATCTAGCCTGTGATCGCTTAAAGTATTCTATAATTTGGATGGAAAATGTCAAAACTAACCATGTTTATGAGTAAGCACGTCTCTTGCATATTGTGCTAGTAAAAACTAATATTTAATACCAATTATGACTTGGTATGTCCTTTTTATCCCTTATACCAAAAATCTCTATGCTTTAGTGAATGTTCAACTAACCCCCTTATAGTTTCAAAACGTATAGTATTACCCCTCATTATTTTGAATTCATAATATTACCCTCTTATGGTTTCAAAACTAATTTGGCTTGTAGGTTAAGAGCGTCTGGTGAGTCTTTGTCTAGTAAAAGTTATTTTTAAAACAGAAGTATAACTTAATTTGTCCATTAGATTCATCTACATAAAATAAAAATATTGAAGCATAGCCCATAATTGTCAAAACTTGAAGAAGAGGAAGCAATGAATTTGCAGAGAGATAGATTTTTTGGAATAACTCATTTATTGGCTAATATTTTCATTTGCATCATAGACATGTTTTTTAATTACCTTTTTATCTTACATAATTACATGACAAAAACTGCTACCAAAGTATTCCAAAAAAAATTCAAATAAATTTCTTTTCCAGGCATACTAGTTTTGGTTGTTCACTTTGGGTATGTGTGTGAATTGGACAAAGACATAAAAGACGTATAGTTCACATTTGAATATTGTTTGTTAGTTTACAGTGACTTAATATAAATCATCTATTTTGTTGTTGTAGGAAAGGGGAAAATACAAAGTGTTTCCTTATGTCTTGTGATTATTTTCTTCAAGTTATCGATGAGCTGGCAAAACTAGGAATTTGAAATATCATTACAAAATTTGTGAAGTCTATATTTGAAGATTGTTGATTTGAAAAGCCATCAGTGTTAATTTCAAAAACTTATAAACTATGGGGGGCTAAACTGTGCAGGTTTCTAAACCATAGGGAAGTAACCTAAACATTGACTAAACTACAGGACAATTTTTGGCCACCTACTCATTTATTTGTATGGCGCAATAATGATATTTTGCTCGCCGACAATTTCCATCACCATCTCAAAAACTTACAAACAATGAGGGGCTAAATTATAAATTTGTAAACTATAGAAAAATAAGTTGACTATTCACTAAGCCACATGGAGATTTTTTGTATTTAACCCTAATATAATACACTCTAAATTATTGGTAGCACCTATGTAACTACTCATTCAACATTAGGATTACTGTTTCCGACATTGTAGTGACAGGTAGCACCTTACGTTTTAGGGTTTTGGCGCGAGTAAGTTGTATTATAAATTTAATAGGCATGAAGAAATCTATTCAATATTACAGAAAAAAAAAATGTCTAGAGCTTGTTGTTTATTACGTGCAATAGTAAATTAAAAAAAGTATACTTTATTCTTGCACGAGACTCTCAACGAAGAATTTCAAATTTTGGATTCAAATTTCACTATCTATGAGTTTTTCAAACTACATGTTAGTCTTCATTCCATCTTTTATGGATTAATTTATAGTATTATTGAGTTATAATTTGTATTACTCTTACTATAGTAACTTCCTAGCAAAAGAATTATTCAGGAAAAAATTGCATTCTTATTAGAAAGCATGCCTAACTTTTAATCCGTTATCTTAATTAAGATTGGAACCGTATCCCGCCATTGTGGATAGTTCCAGAAGAATTAAAAGCTAGGCCTACCAACTATCTCAACTTTTACGTACTGGAAACAAACCTTTTTTTTTAAAACCCAAACAGCAAAACTTATACCAATGTTCTAAACTTCAATTCAAACTTCCTGGTTGAACTGGTTGAATCGTTAACCTAGTTGTCTTTCAAGCTGGATTAAGGTTCAAACCCAAAGTGATTTAAAAGCAGGTATGAATTATGAAAACTAGTTGGCTCATCTAAGTTGGACCGGCAAATTGCCAAACCGGAACGGTTCTTGCTAAATAGGTTAGGTCCCGCTTTTCATTTAAAACTAGTGAGACGGGTGAGACGGTCTGCGCTTAGGAAATTATCATTTTTCTTAAAGGTTAAGAATTATGAAATATATAGAATGCATGAGGACAATAATATATAGAATGCATAAGGGTAAATTAGAAAATTGTATAAGGTTATTTTGCATTTGAATCAGGATAATTAGAAAATTGTAAAGTGAATCATACCCAAAAGAGCATTAATCATTGTTGACACAAAAAAGAGGGACCTTGCAAATCAATTGAGCACTTAAACCATAGAACTTGACATTGTTAAAAATTAATCACCACATGTCACAATATTAAAACCCATTTTTTAAAGTTACTAAAGCCAACAATAATTTATTAATTGTTTCCTCAATTATTGTGCATTTACGGAACACTTAACAATTTTATTTCGTGTCAAGCCAACAATAATTTATTAATTGTTTCCTCAATAATTGTGCATTTACAGAATAGCTAACAATATTTTATTTCATGTCATAGTAATAAAGGCAATTTTTAAAGTCACTAAAGCCAACAATAATTTATCAATTCTTTTCTAGGTAATTTTGCATTTACAGAACACTTCAAAAATAAATAATTAACCACAAAAAACCAACTTTCATAGGCTTCACTTTTTATACCATCAATTACCAATTCAGTCAACATGTCCGGTAAATGCACCAAAACTATACCAGCTGCTAACAAACAGAACAGGCAATTGACGAAAATATCTTGGACATCCAATAACAATTGCAGGATAACCTTTTGACAAAAAAGCTTTGTTCATAGGGCAACTCTCTCTTTTACAGTATTAGATATAGAACGAAAAATATATAATAAAAAAATAAGGGCATTAAAAATTTTCTAATAATTATATAGACTAAATATTGGATATATAGACTAATATATATCCTTATGATTGTACGTTTTAAAAGTAGTAGGATTAAAAACCATTTTTAGTCGGAACCTATGACACCTCAACCGATTTTGTTTACTTGTGATGACAATGTTGGACTTGTTATATTTTCCCTCTGTCTCAATTTTTGAGAATTGTGCAGTCAGAAGGTATCACTGAACATGCTAGACAACCACTGCATCCACTTATGTGTTGATTTTTTTTGGCCAACAAAACAAGATAATTGACGAAAAAAACCCAGATATCCATTAAGAATTATAGAGTAACCTTGACAGAAAATTAACTGTTGATTGGGCAACTCTTCCTTTTATATTGTTAGATATTAGATTTTTTAACCCATGAATTAGTGTGCATTATTAACTTATTTTGTCATACAATTTTTTCTTCAAGACAATCCAAGGATTAAATGCCACAGGAAGCACGTGGCTTGGTGTTGGAGATGATCCCACGGCAAGGCGGTGACGGCTGTCCAACCAGGAAAGTAAATTTGCTTTGAGCCATTTTGTCTATGGCTAAAGAGGTAAAGCAAAGAATTTACGATTTTTAGTTGACGAAAATATCCTCCACATCCAACAATAATTGCAGCATAACCGCTTAATCAAAAAACACTATTCAGAAGCCAACTCTCCATCTTGTATATTGTTAGATTTGTAAGTCGCGACATCACCTGACTAACAGATGCAACACATACTATACTTTTGGACCATTAGCTATTTAACTCTTATGCAATATGCTTTCTTTTAAGTTTCAAAGCTACACAATATTTCTGCAATATTAGTTGTGCGTTATTTCTTCTTTTAAAAGTTATAGTTTATCATTAAATTGCTTTAGAAATTCCAAAACTTCTTAATTACTGAATTTCATAATTTTTGTCGACTAATCTATTCCCAAAATTGTATTCTTCTTGACTCCAAAAAATTACTATTTTCTTAAGGTTGACAATGATAGAATTTTAGAAACTTTTTTTTTTTCAATAAGTGTGAGATTTTGAATCTAGAACCTCCTATTTACAATTTCTCTTACCTTGTCACCCAACCCAATCCTCCCTCATCAAACTTAACTTTAATTTAATAGCTGATTTTGACTAAATGAGGGTGGCAAATTGTTAATCACTCCAAACTTCAAGAGGGTTCGATGCTACAAGTTGAGGTTTATTTGAATTGAAAATTGCATAAATAGTTCCTTACATGTCACATTTGTACCTTTTCCATCCACCACTTCCAAATTGAAGCAAATTTGTCCTTCACATTAAAAAAAATGCATGTTTTTTTGTCCGTACACCCATTTCAAGCACTTTTTTCTAGAAAAAAAAAATGTCACATGCCAACACACTCACACACACACACACACATATATATTTATATTTATATTTCATTTTTTTTATTACAACGTTTAGTTTTCCAAATATTGTTTCTTTTTTTGTTAGATTTCTTCTTTGGATTTTAGGATTTTCCCATTTCAAAAGTACTCTAGATATTTCAAAATAGCTGTTAGACCCTTTTTTTAGTTGTTAGTTTTTTTTTAGAACTGGTGTATCTGGATAGGAATTGGGTACTTTTGATGCTCATTTTACGCCTAAAACTATTATCACATGGCGGCATGTGACTTTTTCAGTCGCATAAAATGGATATGGGGACCAAAATGACATGTTTTGTACATTTGAAGGACAAATTTGCATCAATTTAAAAGTCAGGAACCAGAAAATATACAAATTTGATATGTGATGGACTATTTGCAACATTTTCCCATTCTTGAACCTACACATTGTTTTGGACGCCCACTTGAAGAAGGTAAGAAAGGAATAAAACATATACCGCGTTGTTTAGATAAGAAACGGATGCATCAGCTTGAAAAGCGGAGTCCGTTGTCCACTTGCGAGCCAGTGACTTTGTTGGGAGACTTGTCATTTTATCCAGCCGGATAAGAGGCAATAGAAATCAACAGCTTGTAAGTGGATTACCATTTCTTCTGCTGTCCTTCTTCAAGCTTGTAATATTTTGCTTAACTGGAAACAGGCTTGCAAGTTGAACTTGAACGAGAAACGGCTATTTTTATTCTGAAGTCAATCTTTGGCTACAAAGAGGGAAAAAAAGAGTGAAAAGATAGTTGCTTAATCTTACACGTTTGACACGTCACATTTTGGTCAAAGAAATTTCGTAGGGTTTGTTGAATATAACAAAAACCGACCAGGTATAGTCTAGATACTTGTGCCTGGGATGCTAGATGTTAAGGTTGTACTTATTTGTTTTGGTTGAATAGAATACAAGGGATGTTTCACTAATGCTGAAATCATCCCTTGTCGACTTAGAGTTTCATGTAGGATAAGTGTCCCATTTAAAATTGTATGCTTTGCTTTTGCACATATTTCTGCTAATATTGGATGATTGATAGTTCTGTTTTTAATTATTTGTTGTACCATAAACAAATTTTGGAACCATGGTCGTTGGAAAGATTAGCACTTCCAGAGTAATTGAACTCAAGATTTACTAGTATTTCAACCAGTGTGTCAACATGGGACGTTCTCTATTTTAAATAATTGTGAACCTATGGAACACATGAATTATTCAATAGAGAGATATAGAGAATTTTCTTACAAATGATTTATATTTATTTCAAAAAATTATTATGTTCTAAATGTTAAACTACTATACCAATTTTTACAAACTTTTATATGTAAACTTATTAAATTGCACTGCCAAAAAAAAAGAGAGAAATAACATTTAATCTTTGAAATAGGTATTTAAATGGTACAATGATTTTTTTATAAAAATAAATTGCATTAACGAATTATTGAAAATCGTCTAGCACAATTTGATTTACATTACTGCCCTAATGGCAGGTTAAAATGCATTAAAAATAACAGATCTACAGTTTAATAGATATAATAGATTTGAAAAATTATGAACAGACTTGAAAAGTGTAAAATGTTTCAAAATATTTTTCTAATGAAATAAATCGCTATAGCTCCTTTAGTGCGTATTGCAATCACCAAACCTATTAATCAACAATTTCAAACTTGAATAATGATGATGAAATCTATCGAGATATATCCAAGATCTAAAAAAATTCTAAATCTGATAATCAGATGTGAAATAAATTTAGATCTAACAATAAAATAAGTAATAAAACACAAAAATCTCACTAGGAACTCGTAGGAGATATAGAAAATTCTCATTAGGAACCCTTAAGAGAAACAAAAGTCTCCTTCCCAATGAAGAAGGCCTTTTGGAGTGAAGAAATAGAGAGAAATTGGAGAGGAGAAGAGGTTAATTCTTAAGTAAAATGGCGCAATGATGATACACCTAAATTATGTATTTGTTTTCAATTGAGTAGAAAAAATTAACAACCCATTTTCACAAGAAAGAATTTTCAGTTTGTGGCAAAGTTAAAAAATTTATGGATGCCAAAGATTTGTTTAATACTCTCATTCTTTCCAAATCAAAGTTTCTTCATCTTTTCTCTAATTAGCCTTCCAAAAAGCTTTTCTTCTTCCATGGGAGGGAAATGTTGGTCTAAAGTTAAGGTCCTTCCTCTCTCTCCATTTATTTTTTGTATTCAATAAAGTCTCTCCTAAGGTTTTCTATTAAGAGTCTTCTTCTCTCCTATATGGGTTGTTTGGCAAATTAGTTTTTTCCCAAGTTTTTTTCTACAAGTTTTTTAACAATTTTAAATATAGTAACTCAAAAATTTTGAGAAAAAATTTTAAAATACACACATCAAAATACCCAAAAACATACAAAAAAATTTTTCTTCTTTCTTTTCTTCTTCTTCCTCCCCCCACCTCAACCCACCACCACCTCTACCATCAGCTAGCACCAACTACCATCTCTACCAGCCCCGTAGCTGGCCGCCTCTTTTTTTTTTTCCTTTCTTCTCTCCTCTCTCTCCTCTCCTCCTTTCTCCTCCCTACCACTCTTTCTCCCTTCCTCTTTCCCCTGTTACCTCCTCCCCCCTTTCCCTCCCCAAGCCACCCCTCCTTTTCGCCCTTGCGTAATCTGGTCAGGTGGGAAGGAGAGAGGGAGGATGGCGCAGGGAGGGAGGGATCTGGTCATGTGGGAGGGGAAGGGAGAGGGGGGAAAGGAGGTGGCAGGAGAGAGGGAGAGGAAAGGGGAGGAGGAGAGGGAGGGAGGAGGAAGGAGGAGAAGAGGAGGGAGAGGAGAGAAGGGAGAAGGAAGAAGACGAGAGGGAGAGAGGAAAAAATAAAAACAAAAGAAACCTCCACTTGTTGTTTGGCAGAGGTTCCGGTGCCAATGACCGACGGTAAGGAGAGAGTAAGATCAATAGTGGGGTGAGGGAGAAGAAGAGGAGAGGAAAGAAAAGGAAAATGAAAGAAAGAAAAAAAGAAAAGAAAAAGACAAAGAAAAAATGTTTTACCCACCCTAAAATGTTTTTCTATAAATTCTATAGGAAGTTACAATAAAATTTTGAACAAATATCTAAAAAACTCATTTACCAAATGGGGTTATAGTTTCCAAGTGAAAGTTTTCTCCTCCCAAAAAATATCCTAGTTGGAGCTCTTTCCCCCTTTTGGCTCTATTTGGCACTTGTTTTAGGGGTGTTTATCGCAGAAATTTTTTTCTAAAACTCCATCTATAGTAAAATAATATTGTAACGTTGCTATCTAATTGTCAAGATTAACCCAGTTTAAAAAATAAAATGACTAAAGTAGCCAATATATATAAATGTAGTATGCATGACATTTTAACCAACTATGTTTAAAAAATTTTTGCCACAACTCTCTTATGATTTTCAAAATATATATTTAATGTCCGTGTGATTGAATTATTTTCATCTTGACATTGACGTATTTTTTACATTTTAGTCAACTCTATTGTGGAAATCAAATTCCATTACTCTAACACTTCAAATTGTGAGGGGTTATATATTTTTAAAATTATAAGAAAGTTATATAGAAAAGCATAGGAGATACTCTTACCCATGAGAGTAAGGCGTCATCATAACTAAGCAATTATATTTTACAGCAAGGGATTCAATAAATCTATATTTTTTTTTTAGGTTTCCCTAGTTTGAAAACACAAGTTGGTCTTTAAGAAAAAGAATACGAAATTAAAAATGCTGGCATACTTCACAAGATTTGTCAACTGTGCCAGGAAGAAGTGGAAGGTTCTCCGGTTATTGATGGTTCCTAATTAACTAAAGTTCATATGACTCGTTCCCATTTAAATAATACTACTTCTACCAAACACGATTGATAGTCACTATCCTATCTGTATATGCCATAGCTTCAAAATGATTGGATTCGGTGCCATTGTTTATATAAGTTGCTTTTAAAGTCATAAACTAGCTGAATTGACCATTCACGTCTTCAGTTTCCTACGCGTCCATGTGTTGGTAATACTATTCTAAGGGAAAGCAATCAAAAGATACGTCAGAAACCACGTTTTTGACAACAAATTTTGACCATGCAACGTCCGAACCTCTCCTCCATGACTTATTTCACCTATATATATCCACAGCCGGATTGTGATTCTTCATAACATAAGAAAGCTCAACTATTCACATACTTAACCTCGATTACCTGAAAACCTAGAGAAGCTTAAGCAAAATGGAAATGATGCTAAAAGTTATCTTCCTAGGTTGCATTCTGCACCTTGCCTCAGCTCAACTGCAGAGTGGATTTTACAGCACTTCATGTCCACGAGCAGAATCAATTGTGCAACAAGTTGTAGTAAAGAAATTTAGCGCTGATAGTTCAATAACAGCTGCTTTGCTTCGCATGCATTTTCACGATTGCTTTGTCCGAGTAAGTAATTAATCTTTTTTTTAACTAATTTATACTTGTTTAAGCGGTTAAGTAGTCAAAGGAGTTATAAGACATATAGTATTAAAAAATTCTTGGATGGAGCAAGGTTCAGGGGCTAATCATAGTTCATGTGTTCCTATGCATCACCCGTTAACAAATTAAATGGGACTTATAATATAACATAATGGCATAATATAATAATGGCATGTCAATTTTCTGGTTTGGCATAATATAATAATGGCATATCAATTTTGTGGTTTGGCTTTGTTTTGAAGTACTCAAGTCATAACAAATTTTGTGAACTATAGTCCATCTAAAAATCTATCAATTGCCTCAAATTTCTTCCTACTAGAATGTAGTACCCGAAGACATCCAAAATTTATATCAGAAGCGTGCAGTATGTAATCCACTTATTCAGAAGTTACATTAAAAAAGTCGAAAAGGTCTTGGCCTAGTGACTGAAACACAGGATTTAGAGTCTAATCTCTTTTCCTGCTCCACGCTTCATAAAATTCCACCCTCCCATGTAGAAATTTTTTTTAAGAAGTTACATTAAAAAATATAACAAAACCTCGATTTATTATATACGTGAGAGGATTTTATGAAGTTCTTATGACAAAATTTGGCATACTTGGGCAAAAATTTCAGGGTTGTGATGCATCAATATTGATAGACTCCACCAAGACCAGGTCATCGGAGAAAGATGCCGGACCAAACTTAACAGTAAGAGGATTTGAGCTAATTGATGAAGCCAAGAGAAATCTTGAGGCTGCCTGCCCATCCACTGTCTCCTGTGCCGATATAATAACATTGGCAACCCGTGATGCAGTAGCATTAGCCGGAGGACCGAGATATAATGTATCAACTGGTAGGCGAGATGGGCTGGTTTCAGACTCTTCCAAAGTAAATTTGCCAGGACCAAGTCTTTCCATATCGGATGCAGCTCGATTCTTCACTGCCAAAGGGCTAACAATCAATGACATGGTAGTCCTTTTGGGTGCACACACCGTTGGAGTTGCACATTGTGGTTTCTTCCAGGATCGGCTTTCTAACTTTCAGGGCACCGGGAAGCCTGATCCCACAATGGAACCAGCATTGGCTGCTACACTCTTGAAAACCTGTGGTACACAATCCAGGCCGTTGAGTAGAGACCCAACTGTGTTTTTGGATCAAAACACATCCTTCATACTTGATAATCAGTTCTACAATCAGATAAGGTCTAAAAGAGGGATCTTGCAGATTGATCAGGAACTAGCTTTGGACAGCTTAAGTGCTCCTCTAGCCTCAAGATTGGCTGCCAACAATAACCTCTTTCAGCAGAGTTTTGTCAATGCTATGATGAAAATGGGAAGCGTGGAAGTTCTTGTTGGAAATGCTGGAGAAATCAGGAAAAATTGTAGAGTCTTTAACAAACCTGGTGGTCGAGCCTAATACTTCTAATCTCCCTAAAGTGACACACTTGATGTTTGATTGATGAATAATTATTAATTCTTTGTGTACAAAAAAATACAAATTTTTTTTAACAATAAAACGTTGATGTTCCATGCAGTGTTTTGGTTCATTACGTAATTGAATATAGTTATCATCCTGCCTCTATTCTACAAAAATTTGAATCTCGTACATACCCTATGACAATCATTTTGCAGACAATTACGTGTATTGTGGGAGTCAGAGAATCAAGCACAACTCTTACAACTTTAAATATTGTTTAAATAATTGAAAAAATTGAGAGAGAGGCAAAAAGATCCTAAATAGGGCAAAAAAAATGAAAAAATGGAAAGTACTTTCTTATCTCAACGTCAATATGTAAATTAACTTTTATTGCTATCCATGCATGTTAATATATTCCAAAGACACTTTGCTTCCAGTGTAAATATTTTGGAGTGAAATACATCCGCTTATAGTAAGAAATAGGTTTGAAAGAACATGCCCCCAATGCTAAAATTGAAGCACTTCACTTGTCCAAAAGCATTCGTCGGACGGGAGCATGTGGTAACAGTTTAAGAGGTGGATGGGGTCTAACAGCTCCAGTTCCATTTGGATTAGTTATTTTTTAAACTGTTTTTCAAAAATTTTATTATAGTTGTGTATGTAAAAAAATTTTACTGTAGATGATTAAATGTTTTTTAGAGTATTTTTAGGATGTTTTTGAGAATATATTTTGATTTTTTTTGAAATTTACAAATTTAATGTGATATTTTTAAAATAAAAGAAACTTACTCCCCTCCTCCACTACCACCGCAACCATACCATCACCATCACCATCTTAAGGGTGGTTGCTTCTCTCCGTAGAGCCCATGATTTTCTTTTCCAGTCCCGCCACGATACCAACAGCCGAGCATACTCCAACGGAAATACTAGCTAGTACGATCATTTTGCTTTCACATATTTTGACATCAATGTCTGTCGTCTTTCTGTTTTGATTCTGTATATTTAACCTTGAGGATTAATGCACTACACCTACCAAGAAACGAAAAAGGGTATTGAATTTGAGGCCGTGATGATTGATGATTTGTCTGAGCACTGAATTTTGGGGCATTGAGAAAAAGTGGCCCAAAGCTTGATAGGGCAACCGGAAGGCAGAATTGGGAAAAAGCTAATATGGATTTTCCCTTCCTTCATGCAACCAGATTTTGCAGCCATGGCGGTGCACTTTCTCCTTGTCCATCTATTATGACAGATCTGAGCCTCATACTTTCTTTTGCTTCTACTTTTGTGCGTGAATTTGTGGAAATTGAGGGGAGGGGAGGGGCAGCGGGGGAGGGAGGAAGAGGAATGAGGAAGGAGGAAGGAGAGGGAGAGGCAGGAAGAGGGAGAAAATGGGAAGAGAGAAGAGAGGAGGGATGGCAGTGCGGTGGCGGCGGTGACGGAGGTGGAGGGAGGAGGGAGGAGGGGAGAAGTGGTGGCGTTGGTGGGTGGCGGTGGGTGGTGGGTGGTGGGTGGTGGGTGGAGGTGATGGGTGAAAAAAGAACGATGATATAAATTTGTTGTTTATTTTATTTATTTATTTTTAAATGTATTTGAAATTATGTGTGTTTTTAAAGTTGTATTTGAAGTGTTACTGTATACTTCAAATACAAAAACATTTTTTGAAAAATTTGCTCATCCAAACAGAGCCTCCATTTCATATAAGCTTGCTCTCGAATGTACATGGGTTGAAATATGGTGTAAACAAGTTACAAGTGCGATGGAAGTATGTAGCACTTTAGTGTAAAAAAGTTTAAAATGAGCCTTTTATCTAGAAATGGAGTGAAATGGGAACTAGTGCGACCCCGGATGGGGTGTAGGTGTTTTAAGGTTTCTAATAGAATGCAACTACTGTTAGTGTGTATGCCCTAAAATTAGGGTTTATCATTGTAGTTTAACAATTTATATTTTCATAAATGGTATTTTTATCTTACTAATTGTTTTTTTATGTGATTAATTATACAAAGTCCTTAAAGTAAATAATACCTAACTTAATGCAGTCATAAAATGTTACAATAATGAGAAACATTAACTAGGATTTATTCTTAATAATCTCTAATCGTAGTATTAATAGATAAGATACTATTAATACTGATAGCATAGCACATACTTTGTTTCTTCTTTTTAAAGGAAATAGTTGCTCTTACTTACCAATGTTATAGAGATATCAAATTTAGTTGTGTGAGTTCTTGATATTATAATCAAGTTTACTGGATAGATCTACTAAGAGATTATCACATGGATAACTATTTGTATGTCAATAATAAATCTCAATATAGCGTATGTATAGGTGATCCTCTTACTTAAAATTATCATAATATGTTGAATATGAATTGTTATACTTTAATTTTCTGTATAAATGGGTAATCATGTCATTAGATATTGGATATAACATGCAACATGGAAAGAAAGTAAATAATTTACAAGGATTCATCACCTCTAATAGTAGAAGAGTTATCTTATTAATCACCATTTGTTGAAATATAACTCCAGAAATCTTAATATATACTAAGTGGAAAGATCTTAAATTGGTGTATCAAATATTTATTCATTGAGCGGGAAAAAAATATTTATTCATTAAGAGTTACATTTCAATAATAAGAAAAATAATTAATTACTTTAGAGTTGACACGTATTTCATACTCTAAAATAAGTGAGAGAAAAATATGGTAAAACAATATTAATTATGCAATGCACATGCATAGAATAGCACCCCAGAGGTTCCAAAGGAGGAGCAAGCACCTAAAGCAGTTGCTCCTACACAAGAACAAATTTTAGCTATTAAGGCCGCAATTGTGAATTCCCAAACTCTGGAAGAGGTGGCAAGGCTTGAACAGGCACTGAAAACTGGCGAACTTCCTGCTGATTTAAACATTGGAGAGATTGATGATGCAGGTAAAAGTGAAAATGCCAGAGAGGACAAAATGGTTACTGATAGTGAAGAAAAAACCAATGATCAACCTGGAAAGGCTAAATCTGAAAATAAGAATGATGGTCCTGAAGAAATGGAGCAGGAGTAAAGAGTGGGCTTTGCTTCATTTGCAAGTTTTCTGGAGTACTGAAAAGAGGTTGACAATTTGAGGATTATGGCCTGCAGCTCTTTTTTTTTTTTTTTTTGTGGTTGGTCAGATACTAGTTATGTCCAAATAGAGATACACTTATGTACTCCTAACCATGTTTTCGTAACCATTGAACTGGAAGCATATTAGTCATCGTCAGGATAAGTTGTATCTTTCATAATTACCTTTTGACAATTTTGGATTCACCAAAAGGCAATGAAGGTAGAATTATAGCAGTAAAAAAAAAAAAAAAAATCATTCACTTGACTCTTTTCTTACACATGATTGCATGGTTAAGTGGTATGTATATTTTTCATATTTGTATGTGTGCACATACCCAGAACCAATTGGCGCATGGTTACATCAATATTACATCTTGTGCATATGATTAAATGGATTCTTAGAAGTGTCTGTCCCATAATTTGGAGTAAAGGATTTCATATTAAATCATACCCTACACATGACGGTGAAATTTTACTTAATGAACCTTGGGTAATTTGAGATATAAATTGTGGAAGTCAATAAATTTATACATGATAACGCTGGATTCTTGCATGCTGTCATTGAAAGATGCCATGGATGATTGTGGAAGCCATTAGATAGTAGATATAACGCTGGATTCATCTGTGTGCTCTCCAAAGAGATACTGCTAGGATGGTAGTGATTGTGCGTGATGATTTTCATATCATATCTTCACCCTCTCCAAATCTCAGGATATGCACAGTAAACTTTAGATGACGGCATCGGAGATTAGAGATTTAGCTGCGACGTTTGGAGATTTACGTGTGGGATTTGGGAATTCATATTTAGGGGTTTTCGGATTTGGCGAAGGTGGTGGGAGATAAAGGGAAGATTTTTGACTCTTTATATAGGGATAATTTGGAAGGTTTCTGAAAATTTCACTGAACTCCCCTAAAATTCGGAAAAATACACCTGCCTTCTTTAATTTGATAGTTTTAGTAACAAAATCTTAAAATAATATTGACTTGGTCAAATTTTTAAATGAATATCCAAAAATGCCCTTGTATAATGAGTTTTAATTTACTTTCTCATACAATTATAAGATTATCTAGTATAATTATAAGAAAAATGTGCCAAATTCTTCATGTCCATACATACTATTTGATAAATGACTATAATAATAATTTTATCACTATGATAAGATACTTTTAATGGTGTTTTATTATAGATTTGGATTTATAAGGTAAAAAAGAAAATATTGAAATAATTCATTTTAGAGTTTATGAATTTTTCAAGTAGTGGGATTATCATAATTTAGTAGTGGTTTCGGGCTATTTCTTTTTTATTTATTATTAATTGTAATAACAAAAAATAGAAAAAAAGATTAGCAAAAATATTTGATTGCATATAAAGTTAACTCATCAACAAAATCACTAGTTTGACATTTGTTTACAATATTTGATTGCATATAAAGTTTACAATAATTTTTAAAATTTCGAGAGAGCTAAATGAAATTGTCAAAAACCTCAAGGGAGGTTTCTGAAATTATCCCCTTAATATATCCTACTTCATTTGGTGGTGAAGCAAATATTCTCATATATTCTTTCACTTTGTATGGGCTGACTTGCACATGCATCCATATTTAGCAACAAATATAATGTAAATCTAACTCCATAAAGAGTGCCTATTTCCCATTTATGAATTTTGCCAAACTTGGACCTTGCTTATAAATTCCGAAACCTCCTTTACAATTTGTCTAACTTTGCCTAGAAATTACATATATGAGAGATTGACAAATTTAAAATAGTATCAAAGAACCTTTACTTATATTATGCCTTGAACCACTTATGGAATCCACCATCTCAGTTTGGTAGAAGAAGTGATTTGTCAGTTTATTCTTTACGTAATTCCAAGTTGAACAATCTAACACATCCTCTGGGTGGATTATTCTGTTGTTTGACGAAGTGGATAACTATATAAAGACAAAAAAAAACAAGTACCAATTCTGAAACCGAATAAAATAAGAGGGTCAACCGAAACAGTTGGCGCAAGCTCAACTACGGTACGATGGGATAATTAATTTGCAAGCTTGTTCCTGCATTTTTTATCGGGTCAATCATTTCCAATATGCAAATTTAGAACATTGAAAGTACAGAAGACTATTCAAGTTTCATTTGCTTGAACATTTTGTAAGCTTATTCACAGAAGGAAGTTGCGAAGAAGTTCTTAAAAGGATAAAAAGGAAAGTCATAGTTGTGAGTTATTTTTTGATGAATAACAATTGATTTAAATTTAATTTTAAAATTTAATTTTTACACATATATCATGTATCTAATCGTGTGATAGTGTATATACAATGTTATTAACAAATCATAGCTTGTAGCAAAACATTATTGTACAAGTGAAAAAGCAAAACATAGCTTGTAGCAAATCTATTTAGAAGGTCAATAAGATGACACACGAAACAGGGTAGACAAATTCAATAATATGTTTTACACTACAAAAAACTAAAGTAACCTTTTGTCGGGTAAAAAAGTACACGTCCAGCTTTGGTCTCATGGTTGCACAATTAACGTTGTCATCTAAAGTTGGACCAAATCAATTATCGAATACAGCTGAGAAATCAGATACCCAAAATCCTTTTGATTGATGATTCTGTCTCTAATTTGATAAATTATATATCACAACTACGAAGTGGTACTCGAGTGCCTTTTTGTTTAAATTAAAACCTCCTACCGGATTATTCCTTTATAATCAACCTACTTTATTCCTGGTTTGAAGATTATTGGCAAATGTGATTGATTGAAGGCTGATGATCTTTGCAAGTGTGAATTTGTTCATGTAATTAGATGGAAAAAGCAAAATAATTGTGTCTCATATCACACAATCTTCAAACAGCTGGGAAGTGTCTCTGTTTTGCTCTGTGTGTGTGTGTACGCACACAAATATATTGGGTGATTACCTTCATTTTATATATCAGAGACGGAGTTTTATTCTAAAAACAATCAAGACTTGCTTTTTTTAGCTGGCCATTCCACAATATTCCAGGATAGTTCAACACATTTTTCTTAGTGTCTTGGGAAATATTCACTATGGACTGTGTAAAAAGTTAAAAGGAAATCAACTTCTATAACTAAAGAATCAGGGAAATCTATTTCAGACCATCACCAATTAACTTTAGGAATTAACTCAGCCAGATCATGATTTGATGGCCACAACGAATTTGGCAAGCTGTTCTTGACCAAATGCACTTATAATATTGATCGGCTCCATATCATCGCCAAAACAACTAGTAGTATTTTATAAGAAGTCAGCAATTTGCTTTCACAGACTACAATTTGGTTATATGAAGTATTGTAAAAATTCTGTCCTTACGCGTTTGTGAGGTAAGTATCCTTTAGAAAAGTAAGCAGCTAAACTATGCTTGAAAATCAACGATCCTTCACGTAGTTTGACAATATGCATTGGTGGCTAACGTCTACCCATGTCTATTTTCTCAATCCATATGCACTATATATACCCCTCAATGGATTTGGACATTTTGCATCCTCAAAATTGGCTAAGCTTGTTCAGTTTGGTTAAACGTAATGGAGATGAAGATCATCTTTTTTTTACTCTCTTTTACTATTTTTGAGCTCTCCTCTGCCCAGCTTCGAGTTGGTTTCTATAGTTCTTCATGTCCACGAGCAGAGTCGATTGTTAAACAAGTTGTGCAAAAACGGTTTCGCACGGATCGTTCAATAACAGCTGCTTTGCTCCGAATGCACTTTCATGACTGCTTTGTTAGGGTAAGTAGCATACATTTATGGTTAATCTTTTCTATTATGTTAGCATATAGAATATATTGACGGGTCTAAATGTAAGACACATTAGTTTAATAAATTTTACATATGTGACATGCATTTATACCAGTTAGAATCTACACTGCCAAAGTATAAAAAATTTATCCATACGTTTAGCCCCTTTTTTTTGGTTATTTATACAAGATATAACAAATGGAACTTGAGGGATTTCCAACTATTTCAAGAGGAATTTCCTTGGACCCTTTTCGGATATAGTCATTTTGCATGGTAATCTTTTCTTCTTTTTTTTTTGGTTAGGCAACTGGAATTTTATCCATCAAAATCTATTTTTATTATTATTTTCTTTTTTGCAACTTTATGCCACAATGAAGTTTTTACAAGGTTTTTGATGGGCACACAATTAAAGGAAATTAAGTAATAGATGGCAGGTAGCTGTACATGCAGGACATTTTCAACGCGAATTCACATTTCATATTGGATGCAGGGTTGTGATGCATCAATATTGATAGATTCCACCAAGTCCAAGTCATCGGAGAAAGATGCCGGACCAAACCTAACCGTAAGAGGATTTGAGCTAATTGACGAAGCCAAGAGAAATCTAGAGGCTGCTTGCCCTTCATCTGTCTCCTGTGCCGATATCATAACATTAGCAACCCGCGATGCAGTCGCATTAGCCGGTGGCCCTGCTTATAATGTGCCAACAGGCAGGCGAGACGGGCAAGTTTCCGACTCCTCCGAAGTAAATCTGCCAGGACCTAGCCTTTCCATATCAGATGCAGCACAATTCTTCACCGCCAAAGGGCTAACACTCAATGACATGGTGGTCCTTTTGGGTGCACATACAGTTGGAGTTGCACATTGCGGTTTCTTCCGAGACCGGCTCTTTGATTTTCAGGGCAGAGGGAAACCTGATCCTACTATGGACCCTGCATTGGCTGCTAGACTCCTGAGGATCTGCGGTACACAATCCAGGCCATTGAATAGGGATCCAACAATTTTTTTGGACCAGAATACATCCTTCATTGTTGATAAGCAGTTCTATAATCAAATAAAGTCTGGGAAAGGGATCATGCAGATCGATCAAGAACTTGCCTTGGATAAGCTAAGTGCTCCTCTGGTCTCAAGATTGGCTGCCAATGACGCCCTATTTCAACAAAGTTTTGCAAATGCTATGATCAAGATGGGACGCGTTGAAGTCCTTGTTGGAAGAGCTGGAGAAATTAGGAAAAATTGTAGAGTTTTTAACCCAACAAAGCCTAAGGGCAGAACTGGCTAAAATCGTTGGCAGTTATTTGGATTTTCAAGGTTCCAAAAGGTGGTATCCCTTTGTTTTTTTTTTGTGAATTGGATTAGTTCTTTTATTCCTAGCTTTCTTTGTTAAGATGTCGTTTGTACATGAAATTTATATCTTGTAAAAGCTATACTAATTCAAATAAAGTGGTTTTCTTATGGTTTTTTATTTTAAATTTTTGCGTGTTCTTAAGGTTTTTATTTTGGGATTTTTGTGTTATTTTTTTGGGTGTCACTGTAGACGTGTACATAAACTACACGTGTTTAAAAGAAACTCGAATTTATATGCACCTATAGTTTCTTTAGAAACGTTAAGCATGTATAACTTTATTCCAAAATGGACAATGAATTTCATTTCATAGTCGTGTATACCATAGAACTTTCCATTTTATTCTCCTCTTCAATACAAATGAACCGATCCTTCATAATGATGGTCCCATCATCAGCTGAATTTCACTTATAGCACATAGTATGTCAATGAATAATTATAGGAATAATTTCACAAAGTCCCGTGGAGGCTTCTGCTAATTTCAACTAGCACCTTTTTAATTTCGAATATTTCTCTTACTTCATAGTTTTTGGAAACAAATTTACCCCCTGTGAGAAAAAGTGAATGAAAAAATTTGAAAGGAAAATCTAAAACCAAACGTCATTCTGAAATTACCCTTGAAGCTCTCAAAATTATGAAATGTAATACACTTTAAAAATGGAATAAAAAAAGAAGAACAAGAAGAAATTGGTCCAACATTCTTAATACAAAACAAGAATAAATAAGTCTCATATCTGTTGACCGGTAAGCCAATATAACTATTACCAGTGCAACGTTGTTTCCCGTGAGGAACTGATTAAAAAAAAAAGAAGCTCTTAATGCAACAAAAATTAGCATGCCATTTCCTATTGAATTAAGTGGTAATAAGTTCTTAGCTTTTAAGTGGAGCGAGCAAAGAAACTTAAGTCCTAGGCACTGTTCTCCAAAGCACAAGGATGGCAAGCTATATGAGAGAACTCCTTGCAATTAGCAACATACTTGAGGATCAACAATCGAATTTGTAGTTTTGGTCATAAAGCAGTAATAAGAGATTCCAGGAGCCATAACAATGTATACTTTTTTGTTCAAAACAATGTATATGAGTTACACTTTTGCTGTATAAAATGCTACTTCTTCCATTGGAAATTTTAGTAAAATGATCATTTGAGTAAAATCAACAAGTACTAATTTTTTGTAAACTCACTTTGATTTGAAGAAGTTGTTACACTAAGGGTATTATAGACAATTTGGACCTTCTAATCATGATACTGACAAGGGAGGATGGTGTAATATTTAAAATTAGAAAGGTGAAATTGTCGAAAAACTTCAAGGGAGATTTCTGAAATTATCCCATAAGTGAACAAATTAATTACTCAATAAGACTAGGTAAATTATAAAAATGGTAAGCTTATAATTTATTAATAAAACATCCTTGAATTCCGGGTCGTATCTTTCTTTAACTTGTGACTTGTCCGATCAGTTGAGGTATATAATGATATGATAATTCTATTAGGTTTTCCCCTTTATGATCGTTATATTCAAGATTAATTATAAAATAACTATAGAAATAATATCTTTCAAATACCTTTTTATCTCAAATATATTATATCACAAAAAATGTCATAATAATTGTTCCAAATAATATTTCAAACAATCTCCTATCCACAAAATTATTAGTATTCAAGGTCAAATAGAGAAAAATATACATAAGGCAGTAAGCGAAAACTTATACGGCACAACAATTAGATTTTCATTGCCTTATGTAGAATCAAAAAAATGTATCTTTTCCATTATCATTTCTATCTATCAATAATTTCGCGTTTTTCTCATCTTTGAAAGCCTTCAACCCCAAGATACACTCTAACAACTTTCGGACTAATTAGTATTGTTTGTTCCTAGGTTGCATGTTTTACTAAAAATCAATCTCATGAAATTGTAAATGTCAACACCTTATGCATTAAGTTATCCCCATGGTTTTTAATGTAAACTAGATATGTGAATTAAACCTTCTACTTACAATTTCTTGTATTTTATCATCCAACCCAACTCCAAGCCCCAACCAAACATAGAGATTATTGTTTGAATAAAATTAGGGTTAATTTCAAAAACCTTTCCTGAAGTTTTTGACAATTTTACTTGGCACCCTCAAATTTTAAAAAACTCACTTGGCTCCCCCATTTTAAACTTTTTGTAACATTGGAAACCTATTTCAAAATATAATATTAAAAAACTCATTATGGGAGGGAGAATACAATTTTATTCCAAATTTGCCCTTTTTGTGATTTCTTAATTATCATTACACACCAAATTTATCTCTTCACTTTTGTAAATTGATCAATGTAGTTCTTTAATGAAAATTTAAAAGTTGATAACAAAATCAAAAAACTCTTTAATAGTTTTTGTGTCATTGCGTTGAACAAGAAATGTTAAATTATTTAAAATAATGTTAAAAATAATTTGAAATAATTTACAACCATGAGAATACATTTGTGTTCCAACTTAACAAAAAAATAGAAAATTCAAAAATATGTGAAAGATTTATAAAACTTCTTAAATTTACTCAAACGCTTTATAGTAAACAAATATTAATTTTGTAACTTGCAAAAATTTTAAATAAACTTTCAAATATTAATTCTTGTTATTTAAAATACACACTAGATTTTGTCCAATCAGAATAAACCTTCATACCTTTTTTTTTTATTTTTTATTTGTTATTAATATCCTCACTACTTTGGTAATAAAAGTAAGGCAACAAAAGGGCAAATTTGCAAAGACATTATATTTACTCTCACAAAATGAATTTTTTAATATTATATTTTAAAATGAGTTGCATGTGAGATTTTTTAAAATTTGGGGGTGCTAAGTGAAATTATTAGAAACTTCAAGAGAGTTTCTGAAATTATCTCACAAAATTATTCACATTTATCGTGCATGCCCATTAGTTTTGAATGCTTTTCAGATTAACTTCACTTTTTTAAAAATTTAAATCTTGAGATTTTGTTAGTGAATGACGGACTAGACTAAACTTTGTGTTTCGTTGCTATTTTTGCAGTTAAATTGTTTACAAATTTTAATTTTTTTGGGTTAAACCTTTAGATTACTTATCAATTATCATAGACTACATTTGAATCTTTTGTATTTTATTTTATTCTCCCTAACCATTCCGTAATATTCCCGGATGGTTCGACACAGTTCTACTTATTGTCTAGGAACATTCAATATGAACTATGAAAGAAAAAATCGAAACAAGTTTTATAGCTAAAGAATCTTGGAAATCTATTTCAGTCTATCTCAACTAACTCTGGCAGATTATAACTTAATGGCCACAACAAATTTGGTAAAATTGCAGGACCAAAGTACTCCTTCAACTAATTGACACCAAATCTTCGCCCAAACTACTGGCAGTAGCTATCCAAAGCCAGAAATATTTCAGAGACTATAATCTCAATCAATTGTTTGATTTTTTTTTTTTTTTTAACTTTCAAGTTGGCATATTGTTACTTATGCGTGCATGTATGTGATGTGGTTATGCACAAGATTGCATGGTTAAGTGGTGTACACATTTTTCGTATTTTCCTGTGCACACTTCTAGAACCAATTCGCACATAGTTACAACAATATTATACAACAAAGTGTACACTATCCTAGATGTTCTAGTTAGCCACGCATGTGATCCCTAGCAGTGACTATCTCACAAGTAACTTATTTCTCCGAGAGGTTGTCAAGGTGAAAAGACTCTTGAATCCAAGAGTCTTTGATAAAGATGATTTCATCTGGGCAATAGTTCAGAAAATGAAGGCCGAATTCGATAAATATTAGGGTGAATGCAACTTATTAATGGCAATTGGTGCCATTTTGGATCTAAGGCAGAAAATGTGCCTTATAGAGTTTTCCTTCCCCAAGATTTATTCGTCTTAGAGTCGGAAGAAAACCTAACTAAGGTTCAAAAAGCACTCTTTGACTTGTATGAGACATATGTTGTTGTAGCTGGTAGTTCAAGTGAGAGTAAAATTGAATGCAATGGCGATGCATTTGATGGCTAGAATTCAAGACAACAAAAGTCTTCAAATTGGGATGATTTTGCTAAATATATTGTAGAAGTACAAACTTTTGGCCCCCACAAATCCGAATTGTTAGATTATCTAGATAAGCCTTGCCATCCAATTGACTCATATCCTAATTCATTTGACTGCTTAGAATGGTGGAAAGTCAACAACATCGCATGCTCGATTTTATCTAGATGCCCTCCAATATCTTGGTTGTTCTGATGACCACAGTAGCATCTGAACCCACATTCAGTGCCATAACTACAGTGACTAATTTATATCAAGCTGCATTGGCTCTAGAAACGATCCAAGTGTTGTTGTGCGCTGGAGATTGGTGTAGAAAAATGTAAGGGATCAAAATGAAGATGAAGGTGAGTTTTAGATGACTAAGTTTTACCATTTGTTGATAAGTTTACTACTTCATTTCTAGATTCATATTAATTAAGTTATATATATCATATGTGTATATTGCTTTGGTGTACGCAGCAAATGAGGACAATAAGGAAAATGACCTCCAAAGATTTGATTGCCGATTCAAATGTGACTCATATTTATTTATTGATCTAATTTGGTCTTACTTGAATGCTTAAAATTTGATATTATTTTGTCTTTGCCGTTAGGACTTGCTAGCGGTGCCAATGGATGGCTTGGATTATTGGAGAATGGAGAACTTTGTTGCTGTCTTATTGCATGCATTTTCCTCTGTTTGATTTGTAAATGTGGATTGGTGATTGTTCATTGAACTAGTTGTATTTGGTTAGTCAACTAGTAGTTGGACTAGTGAGCTAGTTTGAAGCCCAGTGAACCTCTAATAGTGATTTGCTCATTGCTATTGTTCTGGACTTGGGCTCATTGCTGTTGTTCTAGACTTGGACTAGATTAATTTGGCAACCTGACAGTACTTTTAGCTTCTTAGGTATATAATTGTACTCATCACATCACATTTCCGTTTCTATTATGGTATATACGTTAATTCACTTTGCTTGGTGGTTGTTGGACTAGACAACAAGGACATATTTGCAGCTCTGAACTAGAAATTGTAGCAGGCCACAAGATCGAGCTCGAGCATTATTCGAGCTCAGTAAGGCTCGCATTGATTCGATCTCTATGTGAGTCAAGTGCGAGTTCTATGAGCAATGCATTGAATTCGAATTTGACCTCTAATAATGCTACTTACTCGAGTTCAAGTATTCTTTTTGCATGTCCAGTCATGTCAAGTCAAGTTCAAGTATGATGATATACTTGATTTCAACTTGACTCGACTCAATTATAGCCCTACAAAGGCCGAAGAAGTATATGTTCCTTATCTCAAAGCACCATTAACACATCAGTATTCCTGTTCTTTTCTCTTCCCTTCTCATAAAACCTTGAATAACAAAATGTTTTCTTATGGTAGCACATTCCAGTGATTGATAGTTATGCAGATGGGATAAATTATCTTGAACCATCTTAAGATTTGGTGCTTTACCACATGACTCCCTTATGGTTTAATAACTTATACATAAATCCCTCATAATTTGCATTAAAGTATCACAATTAGTTTTTTGTTAAAACTAATTGTCAATATTAAAAAACCAATTAAGAAGTAGTGAAAATATGAATTTATCAGTTTATTAGTTTGACAGTTCGACTTTGACTTTTCAATATTTACCATTAGTTTTAACGATAAAACTAATGAAAACTAATGGTGACACTTTTGTCAAAAATTATGAAAGGTTTATGTATAGATTATTAAATTATAAAAGAGTGATGTGATAAAGCACCAAATTATAAGAGAGTACCCTATGCAATATGATTGATGAATACTACATTACCGACGCTTTTTCAACGCAAAACCACGGGTTTAGGCTATTCTGGAATTTTGTGGTAGGGGCGCAAAGCGTGCACCAACCTTTTGACAATTTTTGCTATTTGATGTCAATTTGATAGAGAAATGTGTTTGCTCTTGTCAAGGTAAAAAGGTCTTAAAATTGTCAACATTCCCTTGAGAGAAAAAGGGTTAGTAAAAAAAAAAAAACACAAAAAAAGTAGTTATTGTTGATGATGCATTGATGCACCCTTTTCAACAATGACTGCTTTTCATGTCCTTTTATGTTGCAAAAGGGACAGACCTAACTAATCCGCTGTGCCCTTTTTCGACATACCACCGGCATTTACCAAATATGCACGTTTTGTATACATTGTTTGTATTGCAGCTAAAAAGTAAAATTGATTGTGGCAATCAAAGTACGTGACTTTGTGAGCATCTGATTATTTTATTTCGTTGATCTTTTAGTTATTCCTATGATCAACTCATTGGTTTGATCTTTTAGTTATTCCTATGATCAATTCATTCGTTTAGTTGGGAGGTGCTTCAAGAAGAGGAAAAGACTGCCATGGGAACTCAAGAAATATATGTTAATTGGAGGTATAGTTTTAGATCAATTAGGAAAAACAAATTGGGAGTTTTCAGTAAATGTGAAGAGTTCCTCTGGTCTCTAGGTGAATTTCAGCACGGATGTGGTTGATTTTTTCTTGTTTTTTTGTTTGGTACGGATGTGGTTTATTTGTTCCAATGTGATTCCTTGGCACACTAGTGAATGTCATTCAAATGAATTTTTTTTTTTTGAAAAAAAAAAGAAAGAGAAGAAAAGAAATTAAGAATGGACGCTTGGAATGCATTGAAAAATTAGATTTACATTTTTCAAGTTTCACCTTTTTTGGCTTAAAAAAAATAAAGGATTTGGAGGACGGTAAATTAAACCCATAACACGGTCCAATCAAGTGATCACCAACTTGGAAAAAGGCTTTATTGCGGTTTTATAGATCATTTACCAATAAGAGATTATTGATCTACTTACCCCAAAAAAAAAAAGGAAGAGATTATTGAACGCGAAAGTAAATAACCATGGTAAAAGGGAAAACCACAAAAATAAAACCTAATACGGATCCTGTTGACAAACGATATTTGCATTAACAGCCTCGGATCTTTGATGATTGACACAAGTTTGAGCAATGAAATTCCTATATGAACCTCTCTAATTCCTGTGGGTGCAAACTTCTTGATATTATCTCAACCTACAACTTAACGAGTTAGCAAACCAAAGTTTGCTAGAACAGCGTCATAATCAAGTGCGTTTCTTAATTAATAAGCTAATGTTGAATACTTAAGAGAAACCTCTAAAGTATTCAAATGAGCTCACCAAATGCAGGAGATAGACTCAATTTTGCTGGAAAATTTGACTTGTTCCTAATGAAAAACATTTAACCCTTATTTATAGGGTCTACAAGATATGAAACTGACTCAAACTAGGAAATTGAATGACAATCTCGGCCCATAAGTTTTCTTAAGCTGGCCGACACTTAAAAACTCTTAAAGTAACTAGGAAAAAGTCACTAAAAATAACACAAATAACTACTAACTAATTCGATGCACAACTTGAGACAAAACTAATGAAACAAATGCTGAAAATTTCGGTCCTTATGCGTTTTTTTACAAACAACTTCAGCAGTCTCTTTAGTGAAGAAATAGCTCCATACTTTGAAACTCCGTGCTCACGTCAAAACCACACTAAGGCCTTCACGTAAAAAAAAAAAAGAAAAAAAAAGAATCATGTTTCTCAATCATGTATGCACACAGCAAAAGAATCATTACACAACCAAAAAAGGGAAAAAAGGCTAAATAACGTCAATAAATCATGCTAATTTGACTGGCACTCATTTTATTTTCCATATTTGAAAAGAAAATGAGGAATTTCGGTTTTCAACTCGATTTTCATTCTATTTCCCTCAAAAGTGCAAGGACATGTCGTGTGACTGATATTTCAAAGTCAAAAAAAGAAAAAAATAGAGTTTAATATCTGACACATGGGCCACAGCCCATGACCACATTTTCTTTTAAATATGCTATTGATAGGAGCATAATTTTTGAATGCGGGAGTGCCCATTGTGGCATAATACAACGGAGAAAAGATTTTAGTCCCTATTTCGCGTTAATTTCTCAACTTTTGGAGGAACAAAACTCTTTTCGGGAGCGGCTGAATTTCGAAAGAAAATTTTATATATCTATATAACAAGAAAGCTTTTATGATGTCTGTCATTGTTCTTCCGGATGAACACAAAGAAATTGGTACCAGTCTCTTTAAAATACATGGCCTACAACTTGACCATTGGTTTCACATTTACAGCGATTGAAGGGTTTTCCTTTTTCTTTTTCTTTTCCTTTTCTCAAATTTCATGATAGTACTTGTTTACATGTCTAATTGCTTGGTGCCAGTAGGGATGTTCATGGACCGGTTACTTTGCAGGCCAAGTCCATTAACATAGCTGCTCTACCGGTTCACCGAAATGGTAAACCATATTCATCCAAGTTAATATTAAAGGGACCCTAAGCTTCCTAGTGCTTAATGCCTCGGTTTAGACTAAGGTCGCAAATATGTTGAGTCGAGTTCAATTTTGGTTTAATCGAATAGTTTTATAAGGGTCGAACTCAATGAGCTCTCAATATAAAGTTCGAATTCAAGCTTGAGCTGCTTAAAAAAAATTTATTTTATTTTAAAAAATAAATAAAATAATAATTTTTCTTAACAAATAATAAAATATTAGGAATATATATATATGTAATTTTATTGTTAAAATAAAAAATAATATATATAAATATATATAATCGAGTCAACTCACAAGATAACGAATTGAGTATCTTTGATCTCGAATTCGACTCGACCGAAGTCAAGTTGAGTTTTGACTCCAATTGTTCGTAAGCGGTTTGATTCGTTTGTAACCTAATTCGGACTTGCACAAGGAAAGCCATATGATTTATTAAGAGGTTGTTTGTTTGTTTGTTCAAAAAGATTATACTCCTTCCGTCCCACTTTGATAGTCTTGTTTTCCTTTTTTGTCTGTCCCAAATTGTAGTCCACTTTCTAATTGAAGAATGTAGTTGTATTTTAATTTTCCTAAAATACTCTTATTCAATGTAAGTTGTTGTTACTATAAACCTACCCCATTTAATGAGAGTTGATTCTTTTTTTACCATCAATTCAAGTTCCCATAAAGTTGTACCATATTTAATGTAAGGGTATTTTAGGAAAATAGCAATCTAAATTTATTTTTTCAATAAAGTTAACTACTTTTTTTAAGGGATAATTGCAGAAACCTCCCCTGAGATTTCTGACATTTACACTGACCTCCCCTCTAGGTTTAGAAATTGCATTCACCTCCCTTGAACAGTAACAATTCGTTGCAGAAACCTCCTTGACAGCTTTTGTAGAAGTGAGATAAGAATTTTCTTCCAATTTTGCCCTTACTTGCTTAACAATTATTATTTGTTTGACAATTGCTTAACTAATTATCTAATTAGTTAATAGTTAAACTAATTAACTATTAACTAATTATCTAATTAACTATTAACTAATTATCTAATTAATTAATTAATTAATTAACTAAAGCTGTTGTCTGTCCGAAACTAACAAACTATTTGCATGTTAAAGTAATTAACTAATTAACTAACTAACTAATTAACAAACTATTTGCATGTTAAACTATATGCAGTACGCATTACCTATTTAAAGTATCGGCTCTTTATAGGTATTTTACTTTCAAACATTTAATTTATGATAAAAATATCAATGTTTGTAAGTAAAATTCAAAAACTGTTACAGTAATATTCTTACAAAAAGGGAGGGGCATAGGACCATAAATTAAATGTTTGAAAGTAAAAATATTGATATTACTGTAACACTTTTTGAATTTTACTTACAAACATTGATGTTTTTATCATAAATTAAATGTTTGAAAGTAAAATACCCATAAAGAGCCGATACTTTAAATAGATAATGCGTACTGCATATAGTTTAACATGCAAATAATTTGTTAATTAGTTAGTTATTTAATTAGTTAATTAGTTTAACATGCAAATAGTTTGTTAGTTTCGGATAGACAACAGTTTTAGTTAATTAATTAATTAGATAATTAGTTAATTAGATAAACAGAAATTAGTTAATTAGTTAATTAATTAATTAGACAATTAGTTAGTTAATTAGTTAAGCAGTTAATTAGTTAATTAGTTTAACATGCAAATAGTTTATTAGTTTCGGATAGACAACAGCTTTAGTTAATTAGTTAATTAGTTTAACATGCAAATAGTTTGTTAGTTTCGGATAGACAACAACTTTAGTTAATTAGTTAATTAGATAAACAAAAATTAGTTAATTAATTAATTAGATAATTAGGTAGTTAATTAGTTAAGCAGTTAATTAGTTAATTAGTTTAACATGCAAATAGTTTGTTAGTTTCGGACAGACAACAGCTTTAGTTAATTAGATAATTAGTTAATTAGTTAATTAGATAAATAGAAATTAGTTAATTAATTAATTAGATAATTAGTTAATTAGTTAATAGTTAATTAAATAATTAGTTAATAGTTAATTAGTTTAACTATGCAAAAATAGTTTGATTAGTTAATAACTATTAACAATTAGATAATTAGTTAATTAGTTAATAGTTAATTAGATAATTAGTTATTAATTAATTAGATTATTAGTTATTTAGTTATTTAGTTAATTAGTTAAACTATGCAGAAATAGTTAATTTAGTGTAATTTTTATTAACAAATGTTTTGTTGGGTTTGATGAAAGTACTCATCACATTCATTTGGTAAAATTAAATCATGTCAGGGGTACTTTAGTAAATTGACCCACTTTTGCCTATTAAATTGCCTCCAACTTTTGATAGGGGAGGTCAGTGCTATTTCAAAATTGATAGGGGAGGTCCATGCTATTACTATAAAAGTCAGGGGAGGTTTCTGCAATTATCCCTTTTTTTAAACTGTGTGAAAAAGAAATAGAACTATCAAAGTGGGACGGAGGGAGTATTACACAAATCCAAGTATTGCGCATGGTCTAAGGAACAACATACTTCTTCAAGACCAGCAAAATCAAAACAGTATCTTTCCTCCAAACAATAATTTAACAGTTTAATTAACACCATAACATGTAACTTCATCGACAAATTCATTCCTGAATATATCCCAAAAAATGGAAACTCAAAATCTTTTTTTTTTTTTGACATCTTGAATCCGAATTGACGCTACAACTAAAACAAATTTGAATCCGGTTGAGACTAGTAATCGAACCATATCCGAGTCAACCAGCTTTCCAGCTGTTTCCAAATACCCCTAGCTAGGTGAGATTACACACGTGTGTCTCAGCGTTTGACTAACTTGTTGCAAAATCTTTGTTTGCACAAATCCTCCAAAATTTCATCCTTTTCTTTCCAAGCAAGAAATTTTACTAGCCTTTTTCCAAGAGCGATTGTATAAATGACACTTGAATTTGCTGCTAAACTCGCAATTACTTCAATAATAATTGCATAGAGCTTTGGATGAATACATGCTCAAGTTGATGATGGTTACATTCAAGGACGACCTTTTTTTTATTAATTTTGTGAGTATGAATATAGTGGACTGACTATTTTTTAAGCACATAAACCACACTATTTATTTGAAATTTTGTGACTTTGAACATAGTTGAATGATATACTGATTTACTCCAATCTGAGTTGCGTGAATAGCCCGATTGATTTGCCTAAAAATTGCAGAATTGGAACTACGGATTTACGTACTTGTGCAATTTCTCAAACTTAGGTTTGTAATGTACTCGGGTCAGAAATTGTTTAATTTTGATTATAACGAGGTATAAACTACTGGTTTTTTCATTCAAGGTTATGTGTATGCTGAACGTATTTTGGAATGGGAAGAAAAATTTTTGGACTGTAATCCGGGGCACTAAATATTAAGAGCAAGGGTGGCAATCGAGTCCAAATCGGGTTGGCGTGTCGAGTTGAGACCCGAGTATAACAGAAAATTCGCTGACTAGCCAACCCGAAACTTGACCCGAACCCGAACATTTCGGGTTAGCGGGTCGACCCAAAACTTAATTTTAATTTATTAATTTACCACTGTAAGACTAATTACATAATCAAGTAATACAATTTTAAATAAATAATCCCAAACCAAATCTAAAATAAATTAAAACACCGTAAAAGTGTTTTATCCCAAACAAAATATAAAATAAATTAAAACACTATAAAAGTAAAAAATAATATAATACATTATTTGTCCAAATATATAATAATTTCAAGTTCACACAAGTTAAATAAATTCATTTAGGATTAAGTAATTAATGCCTTTGGAAAAAAAAGAATAACTTAGTTTAGATAGATAAAATAATTTTTATAAATAATTTTTTATTCGTAAACAGGTTATCGGGTCAACCTATGCTTTCTTTTTGGGTTCATCGGGTTCGACCCGATTCTAACCCAAACCCGCGAAACTTCAACCCAAACCCATTAATTTCATGTTACGTTCGTATCGTGTTTTCAACTCGTGTCAGAAATTGCTACCCCTAATTAAGACCAACGCCTAATAGGTTATAGGCATATATCCAATGATTTGAAAATTGGATCGGACTAATCGTTTTGACTAGTTGAATCTTGAACAAGCCATGGCTAATATTTAGTTCTATTTTAATTAAAAAGTCAAATGAACATGTTAAACCCTATCAAGAACCGTTCGGATTGGTCAAAATCAGTAAAAAATGGGCCTTGAACCAATTTTTCATTAAATATTATCTTTTCTTTTTATATTAATTTAATATTAAAATAACTAAAAATTTATAAATTATTGAAATGAGGTTGAATCGATTGAACCAGTTGGATCGTGAACCGAAAGCTCATCTAGCACACTTGTTGATCCAGGTTTCAAAACATTGTATGTATGGTGGGTTTTGGAGCAAGCACCTCTCCATTACCCCTTCTTTCCAATTTCCTTCGCTACATATTTGGACGCAAGACACATATTTGGCGTAATTATCAAGGGTTAAGATTAATTTTCTTTAACCATGTTTGCTTAACCTTGGTTGAAGATGAAGTTTAACATCATTCACTTATTGTTTATCTATTTACAAAAATTTCCATTAGCTAGCATTCAATTATAGTTATCACATGGAGGTTATGCCTTTTTTAATTTTTTGATAAAAGGAACTGATGCTTGATTGCCCAACATTTGGAAAAATAACCCATTTGAAAAAAATACAAAGTATTTATTCTTAGTAAACATTTTATATTTCTCTCTTTTCTTTTTCTTTTAACTTTGACAAAGAAAAAGACACTATGATTTGACGATAGAAAATATCATTATATTCTAAGAAACATCTACATTAATAATAAAAAAATTCGTATGTCTCATATAACAAATTACATAGCTAAATCTACCATCTTTATTAGAAGCATGCAACATTTGGCACGGAAATAAAAGTA
>NC_040037.1:43912913-44105369 GCF_003713205.1 Coffea eugenioides
AAGCGTCCAGCTGAAAAAGAGGAGCAAAAGCGTATTAACATCAGCCGCAGCATTGAATGCAAGGTCGGACACATATCATCGTGTTCTTGATACAATAAATAAAAACCGAAAGCTATGAGGAGTAGTGATTGTGATAGATGACATGCAGTAAAACCTGTTCAGGGGATTCAGCATCAGGAGAAGTTTTCTGGAATTGGTAAACTGCGTCCCGGTTAGAATGGCACTCCAGCAGCTTCTCAAAGAACTGAGAAAAAGTACAGCACAAAGTCCGATAATGTCAAGTTTGGGCTTTTCTTCTGGGGGGAAGGGAAACAATAAAAACTACCAACTTCACAAATTAGCTTGAAAATTACAGATTAACTAGCAAAATTGGGGTCACCTTCAAATCATCGTCTTGGGTAAAGGTTTTTAAGAAGGCAAGCAAAGTATCAAGGGGCCTCCTAGAAGGGTCGCTCAAGCTGGCTCCAATTTTCTTGTCATAAAAATTCAAAAACTCCTTCCACCCACCTTTGCTACCCTTCATTCCTCGCTTTTGAGCCAACTTTACCATCTCCACGAGCACCTACTCAAACAGAATCCATTTGTTACTAAGATTAAACTAACCAAGGCTAGTTTCTGGTTCTGAAACCGACAGAACACAGCTAATCATCAGGCCGAGGAAAAATTCACAAATAAATAGAAATCAGAGAAAAAGCCTTAACAAGTTCAGAGGAAAAAAGAAAAAAGGCTTACTTCCTTTTTAACTGAAGAGAGCATCTCGTCCATGGATGACTCTGTGCTTCAGTGCGTATCTGTGTGAGACAGGAGAATAAGACGACGAAGGGATCTGGGTTTAGGGTTTAGAAGTTTAGATTCCGTCCGAAGCTGGTTTTGCCAATGAACCGGGAGCAATGGTCAGACCGGCTTTGGCCCAGTCAGGAAGTAAGGTTTTTTTTTTTTTTTTTCGGGCGGGTGGTGTGGGCGCCGTTCTCTATCATGGCAAGTCCTTGCGACATTTACTACTTTTATGTTTGTTTAACTTTTGAAGAATCTTTTGTTGGATTCGTGAACATTAAAAGATTTCTACAAGTCCACATTAAAATCAAACAGAATTCATGGAGGAATTCTCAAAGCTACATTGACAACAAATCATTAACCGATAGATATAAATATACTGAGACTTGTCCACACTGATGGTTTACTTTTGATTCTTTGCGTTGTACACTATGGGCTTGTTTGGAATCTGAGTTTTTTTAGAGTTTGTCTAAAATTTTATTGTAATGCACTGTAGAAGTTTTTGAAAAAATTTTGTAGAAGTTTTTGTAAGGTGAAAAACTTTTTTGTAGAAGTTTTTGTAAAGTGAAAAACTTTTTTTTCCTTTTCTTTTTTTTCTTTCTTTTTCTCTTTCTCTTTCTTTTTCTTTTTCTTTCTTTCCTTTTTCTTTTCTTTCCTCTTTTCTTCTTATTCTTCTTCCTTTTTCTTTTTCTTCTTTCTTTCTTTCCTCCTGTTACCTCCCAGCAGCAACTCACGCCCGCCACCTCCGCGCCGCCCCTCTCTTCCCTTTCCCCTTCTCCTCCCCTCTGCCCTCCTACTCCCTCCCGCACCCGGCCCACTATGCCCACCATCCCTTTCCCCGTTCCGCCCGCCACCCCCTGTGCCCCGCCACCCTCCCTGCCCTTTCCCCAGCGCGACCCCCTCCCCCCGCCAACCCGTGCCCTTTCCCCAGCGTGCACCTTCTCCACAGCCATCAACAAATCAGGCGCATCTCCGCAGGATGAGGGACGAAACAGCAGTAGTGGTTGACACCGACGGTGGTGTGGGTTGGGATAGGGGTGGAATAAGAAAAAAAGGGAAGGAAATTTTTTTTGTGTGTTTTGGGTATTTTGAAGTGTATAGGTAAAAAACTTTGAGAAGATTTTTTGGGGTTCCTGTAGCAAAAGTTGTTAAAAAATTTGTCAAAAAATCTGACTTCCAAACAAGCCCTATGTTCTAAAATGGGTATTCGCCTAGTCTAGTAATGTTCAAAAAGTTGAATATAATCAATTGAAGAGAAAGCAGTAAAAATGAGATTGATATGTTAGTCGAATTAAGAATGTGCTCGGATACTAGATCATTTGGGATAATTTTTTTTTAAAAAAAAAGAATATTGTATAATATTTCTTTAATATGATGTATGTAAAATAATAAAATAGTTATAAAATATGTTGATGATGTAAATAAATAAAAATTTACAAATAAACTACAATATGTGTGATAACCTGATAGGGCATACATGGGGCGGCATTCTTTTCCTTATTTTATTTTGGGCAGGGGCTGTGTGAGATACCTAGAAAAAAAGGGAGTGTTTTTGGGAACTCAAAAAATGATTGCCCATGGTTTTGTTCTTTTCTTTTATTTCCTTTCCTTTCCTTTTTGAATTTTTTGAATTTTAATTGTTTCGTTGACGTCTACTGTAAGGTCACCAAATTCATATCAAAAACATAAATTTTCAACTAATGATGTCAAGTTTACATTATTAGCACAGACTAATTGTAAATCAAATCCAAATATAGAGGATAAATTCACACCCCTTCAACTTAAATACACACTTTAAATGCTTTGGTGAATGGTATCGTTAGCATAATACTTTATATAATTGTAAAATTTAGTTGAATAGATGGATTTACCATTTTCCAATCCGAAATACGAGTGAACTAGTGTGAATACCCGTACTACGCACGGTACTGACATTATTAAAAAAATGAAAATAAAATGGTGAATTGAAAAAGGTTAAAAAATTGTACCAACACAATTAAAATGTAATATCTGTCTAACAATAGTTTGAAATATGATGGAATGTGTATATCATTCAAAAACTACCTTTTTCGGAAGATAGATCTTGAAAAAATAATAGAAATTTATATTAGAAAATGAATGATATATGAATAAAAATGAATATAATTAAATATTGTTAAAATGAAATACTTACAAATATTATGGATTCGATTTGATAATCCTGCATGAATGTGCAAACACTCTTCACATCAATCAACTTTTAGTACGAAAGCCAAAATTGGTGATTTAATTAATTCTGTTGAATTTTGTGGGGTGCGTAATACAAATGAAAATACACGATCTTTGCATAAATTGATTTGTTGGTTGAACAACCTATCACCATTGTCATGAGAATTAAGTACGTGTGAAATTCAAAATTAGTGGAGCAACCTACCATCGTTGTTAACAAAAATGATAGATGGCAACAAATGTACAAAATAAGAACAAATCTTTTAAATATTCAGTATTTTGATGTGTTATTATTCTTTTGTATTCGTGATTTTTTAGAGTTGTAAGATTAAATAATATTATTGATTCGGAAATGTTGTATTGTTCACTTTGCAAGTCTATTTTGTATTCAAGATATTTTAGAGTTGTAAAATTAAACAATAGTATTGATTTGAAAAATATTATAATTTATGTTGTGCAAGTCTATTTTATATTAATGATTTTTTAGATTTGTAAGATTAAATGATATTATTGATTTGATAAATTTTGTATTTTTTGATTTGCAAGTCAATTTCGTATTAATGATTTTGTAGAGTTGAAAAATGAAATAAAATTATTCAATTTAAAACTATTATTTTTTTAGATTTGTCAATCTAAATATTTTTCTTTTTCTTTTTCTTGGAAGAAGGATATATTACCTTGTAAATCTGACCCTATGTTATAGATTAACCGGTCACTAAGTAATCATTCGAATTGAGGAAGGGTATGGTTAGCTAAATTAGAAATGAATTGATTATTTGATCCATGAGCACCCTTAATTTGTGTACTTAAGATCATATTTAAAAAAATATTAAATATAATTACATGAGAAAGGTATGAGAACATTACCAATTTGTTCTGCTGTAACTATGTTAGCAGGCACAGCATGGTGTGTACCAGTTTGTTCTGCTGTAACTATGTTTACAGGCACAATGTCTTGCGTAGCAGGAACAAATTCTTCAGACGAGTCTGCATAATTTTAAACATTCATAAACATTATATCATGAACAGTAAATATAGAAATAAGGTGTATAAGTTACATTAATAGAGTTGAAAATGCAATGGTAATAGTTAATTATGTGTTAAAAATAAGCGAGAAATCTAGATCTTACCATCGTTATGGCCATCACATGGCGACATTGATGTGATGGAAATTTCAATAAGAAGAATAGGTTATAAAACACATACACACAATAAACACTAAATTAAAAGAAAATAACATTTAAGACTAACTCGAAAAATATACAATAAAACTAGACTTAATTAATACACGATAAAAACTATTAAAATGTCTAAACTAATAAAGTTGTTCTTCACGCCAATTGCGCCAAAAACTTGACGGGTTTTTGATATAAGTACAAGTTTAATTCCAAAATATACCCGTTTGATTGCAAGTATACAGGTCAAATTAGTAGTTTAGGGCAAATATCGGGTCGATCCCACGAGAAAGATTGGACAATTACCGACACTACTAAAACTTCTCTATTATTTAAACGATCAATGAATTAAAAGAGATAAAACTATGCTAAACTTACACAAGAAAATATAAATAAAAGTTCCTTAAGTTATGGTATTCCTAACTACTCATGCAAGTGCTATTTTTGGATCATTAAGTACTACTATCTTGGCTAGTTATGGCATAATTTCCTCATGTATGTGAAATCTACTCTCGCAGTGAATCAACTATACTTATAACTAATTCACACCTACTCTCATGGTTATGAAATTAGCTACAAGTTCATTTCTTATATGAAATTACATGAAATGAATCACTAGAGCCACAAAAGTGCACCTCTTCTCTAGTGAGTGTACTCCCTAGGTTTAGCACTTCTTGAACTAGTGTTAAATCTCAATTTTCATTGAAGAAGCAACACTTTTAGATAATCACAATTAATGATACCAAGTTAATCATGATTTAAAGAGCTAAAGTGCTAAAAAACATGCTCAAAATAATAGCATCAAATAGCCAAATAATAAACACTAACAATCATAGAAAGTTCAACCAAATCCAAGGCATAAACTTTAGAGACACGTAATAAACATAAAATCCAAAACTTGTACATTAACTAAACTTAGAATCCAATAAAAAAATAAAAAGTTGGAAAAAAAAGTAACCCTTGTCACATGAACTCTTTCCTTGCATTCTTCATCTCCATCTTCATCTTCATGTAGCTAACATACAAGAAAGGATAAACTATCTAAAACTAAACTATCCTACACTACTCTACACTAAAGAACCAAAAAACTACATTATTTGTGGTGTTTCTTGCACTCCCCAAGCTCTCTTTTATCTTGCAAGTCCATGGCTATTTATAGATGATTTAGTCAAGAAATGAGGCTTCAAACATCACTTTTATAGCTGCAAAGTTGGTGTCAAACATCCATCAATAGCTATGAATTATTAGAGGAGGAAACAAGTTGTGCAAATGGGGAGCAGCCTTTTTTGACCGGAATCCGGCCACAAATCCGGCTAGAATCCGGCCGGATTGCTCCCCTGCCTTTCTTAGCAATTTCTGTCCAGTCTTCAATGTTGCTCCAATTTTGCTTCAACTTCAACTGAATCTTTCTTGATGATAGAAGCTGAATTAACTCTTGACCAAAACATGAAACTTGTAGCTCTTTGAGTTAGCTTTCCAATGCATCAAGAATCACCTCATTTGGATTTGTGTAAGCTGAGAAATGACTGAAATACCCTTGACTGCTCACTGCCTTGTCTCAACTTCGACCATGGAAAATTTGCTACTATAACTCGGTTTTTTGACCTGAAAAACCTTCAAACTGGATTTTGATGTCTTCCGATGAATTGTAGATCTATCTCTTATCTTCAAAATGGTATGAATCACCTCAATTCGATCATTGAAACTCAAGTTATAGCCAAAATATGAAGATGTGTCAAAGCTATCAACTTTCTCTTTCATCCAAATGAAGTATATTTCTAACTCCTATACAAATTATGGACAAAATACAAGTAAAAAGTGACAAAAACGTCATTTAATCACTCAAAAGCATTTTACACCAATTATAGCCAAAATAATCCATTTTCTTTCTACAATATAGCCAAAGTGATTAAAAATAACATAAAATATCATTCAAATATAGCGTAAATTAGTCACTTGTCATCAAGCAATTAGAAATACAAACCAACAACAATTCAAAATTTTGAAAATAAATATATGTGCACAATTCAACTTCATTTCCTCAACAACACAGTAAATAACTATTATGCAATCATTCAATTAAATTCAAGTACTCAGAATATCAAGTAAAGGAGAGTCAATTATATCATAATTGTAACTAGTTCAATTCCATTCCTCATCCTTAGCCAATTTCACAAGAAAGCAACTCATATGATTAATAAAAATGCTTCCTAAACTCATGATCATCTTCTTATTCAAACTTAAAGAGGAATTTATTTATATTGTATATCTAAATAAATACTCAAATTTCTGAAAGTGCCTTTTTTACATGAAAATCGACATTTTTATATGAAAATTCCCGGCTACTCAACACTTCACATTCTCAAGTTGCGCTGCATACTCTTAATTCAAGTACCGTTTTACACGAAAGTTGATATTTGTAGATGAAGACTCCCGATTACTAAGTACAAGAACCATTGGAATAGAACAAATTTTATTCTCTTTTTTTCCTTTTTTTTTCTTCTTTTTTTTTCTTTTTTTTCAAAGTAAAGATAATAAACATGCCCTCAAAAGAATAATCATGAGAAGAATATTACAATTATTGATCATATTTATCACTTAAATATGTAAAATCAAATAAAGAGAAGAAATTTTCATCAAATTTGCAAAATGTAAGCATAATTTTCTCCACTTTACACAATATACTTTCCTACAAATGCACAAATTATAATCACATAATAGTCATTTTCAAGATAAATGAGAAAATAAGTTTTTAAAGTCACATATATTTATTTCAAAAGTAGAAGGAATTTGAGTTACTAATGGTATGAAACGTGTTGCACTTGGATAAAATTGAAAAAAATTTGAAACCATTTTGGGGCAATTTTGAATAAGATTTTGAAAAAATTTTGGTAGAGTTTCCCTTTATAAATAGTCAAAATTTCCTACCAACAAACCAAAGATTAACAACATTCAAGTGTAAAAAATATTTCCAAGGCAAGTCCAAATCATTTCAATCACAACCAACATGTATAATCTCTATTCTCCTCCCGACACTTAACATTCACATTGTCCTCCATGCATAAAGAGGGAAACCAAGATAAAGAAAGTAATACTCACCTATTGTTCCGATTGAAGTGTGCAAATATGAAGTTCCACGAGCCGTCATAAAGTGTATGATCTATTTGCCGCAATTCCTACAAAAAGAAAGTTTCATGAGTTTCATTTGTAACCATTAGTAATAGAAACTTAAGAATTGAAAATGAGAAACAAAGGTGATAACAAAGGCATTAATAAACATAAAATGGCGATCCGTAACTTCATGCCTTTGTTTTGGTCATGTGCCCATAGAAAATATACAAGAAACAACACAAGGTACAATGAAACACTTCACATATTTTTCACTCCTAAAATTCCTCAAATTGTTAAATTCTTCACATATTCAAAATTTATCATCCAATCATGCTTTATATAAAGATTAAGCAATAAATTTCCATGTAGATGCATCATTTTCCTTTAACTAGATAAACTAGCCATTCTCTAAAGCTTATAAATTCAATTTTGTTTAAATGTCACCATATAATGAATATAAACATGTAAACATCATAAACAAGTCACGTTTTAACAATTTGAACTATCCAATTATGCTTAAGAACATTCCAAGACCAAGTACAACATTGATCATAATATAGGAATATACATAAATTAAAACATTGTATAGATCATCACATTCCCATATTTGATTATCTAAACAAGCTTAGAGATGTTAAATAAGCATAAGAGAGCTTATATACATCAACAAATAACATCACAAATTCACCATTCAAAGTGTATCAATAAACTTGAAAGATATGCATATGGTGAATATTAAAATACCAAATTAAGTTCAAGAAATTTACTTTTAATTGTTAGAGTGATGTTTGGTGATGCAAATTATGCAAAACTTTTATGAAAATCACCACGATTGACCTCCAATTGATGGATTTAGAAACTAAGAATCCTAACATTCAATTGATTTTTAAGATGTTTTTCTTGAATTCTAATCGGTTAAAATGACTCTATGAAGGTCAAATGATATTTGTTTGATGATTTCATCCAAGAAAATGGTGTAAAAATGAGAATTGGTGAAGTGTGTGTGTTAGTGTAAGCAATACGTGAGATGAGGAGAAGAAGAGAAGAAATGAGAAAAGAACTCGCATTTTCTTCCTTAAAAGTAACTAATGAAAATGCGACTTGATGAATATGCGACCACAAGTCACGCTTTCTTTGGGTCGCGTTTTCTACTTTAAAGTTGCAGAAACGAATACGTGACTTCAATAAATATGCGAGTTACTGCCTACATATTTTGCTGTGAACTCGCAGAATTGAAAATGCGGCTTGAGAAAACGCGACCCTAGGTCGTGTATTGAGGCCACGTTTTCAATTTTTGTAATTTTTTCTGCGAAAATTGCTAACTTTTCAAAAATTACTCTTTTTGCCCAATTGCTCAAAATGCATCCTAAATCATTCTTATATCAAAATAATTAATACGCGCACATGTAAAATGATCAAAACATGCATTTTTACCTGAATAAAAAAGAACAATTACTCTCGCGTCATTTGGTCACCTTAGTTTCTATTTCTCAAACCTACAAATGAAAAACAACAAAACGACTTAAAAATATAATTTAAACATAAAATCACACCAAAATAACATAAATTACCAAAATATTGGGTTGTCTCCCAACAAGCGCTTCTATGTAGTCTTAGCTTAATTATTTCACCTCACTTTTCAAGGAAGCTTTATTAAAGAATAATCCACCATTTTAGAACGTGGTGGATCATTAAAAGGTGGTTTAATAACAAAAACCACATATTCAAATGATATGAGAGGTGGAAGTGGCTTACCAATCTCAAGTGAGTCATAGATATTACCTTGAATTTGTGTCACTTGAATACTCACCAAAGGAACATTCGCTTGCCTTTCTTGAACAATAATACTTTAAATAAACCTGTACTTTCAACAGATTCCTCACGAGGGGTGAAACATGAATGATTAATACTCACCTCTTGAGATTCAAAGTTAGTCCCAAAGGTATTATCATATGAAATGGATATTTCTTCATTGAAACACATATTAGAAGCATAATTTTCATCAATATGCAATCCATTTTCACATGCAACATGCTCACCATTCATGCTAGGATCATTTTGAATATCATTAGAGAAAATAACTTCATACAACACATGCAATTGGCTTTGTATTCTACCAAAGTGAGAAACTGATTCATCTAACCTTTCTTCAACACTATCAAAACGGTCGGAAGTCGCGTTAGCTAGCTTTTCTATGACTAAAACAAATTGATTAGAAGAATTTTCTATAGCTAACTCCAAGTTACATTAGAATCATTAGCTAATGGTTCATTTTATAATTTTCAAGATAAAGATGCATTAGCTAACCTTTCTATTACCAATTCTCAAAATGAATTAGATTCATATTGGACACATTCCAGTTTATAATCATAAAAACATGAAGAATCACTATATGCACATTGATTATCCCAACCATAAGTATAAGAATTACCCCAATTAGGTCCATTTTCATCAAAATAAGGATTGTAATGCCCCAGTTTATCATAACAATCCATATTTTGTGCTTGCCTACATGTATAATTAGCATGATAGCCTCCACACAAGTCACAAATCATATGATAAGAATTAAAAACATTAACATTCCTCTTTTCCTCAAGCATGTGTGTAATAGTGTCCAATTGAACTTTTAACGTTATATAATCAAGTTTAGCCTTTGATTACCTAAACCGTCTTCAAAAGATGTACCTTCGATAATCTCATGGTTACCTCTATTTGTGGAGTTTTGCCCGTGGTAACTATTCATTACCGATCTTCTACTTATCAAGCATTGTCCTTCCATATTTACTATTCTCCTTGAGCCCCTAAATATGCTTCTAAAGTAACTCAAAAATAAGTTTAGTCAAGAAGAATAGGTAACTGGACACGTACAAAAACAAGATGCTAAACACAAAATAAAAGACTCAATAAGACACTAAACATAACAAAAGGACACTAAACACAAAAAAAAAAAGCAAGAAAAATGTCTAAATTAATAAAGTTGTTCTCAACAGTGATATTGAGCAAAATATTCCCCGACAATAGTGCCAAAACTTGACGAGCATAAGGTATACATATAGCAATTAGTTCATCCACCATCAAGTTTTACATTTATAAAATTCTAAATACCCCACACACGATTTTTCGCAAGTATACGAGTCATTTATTGAGCATAGGGGTATTAAGAGTCGATCTCATAAGAAAAATTGTCAACTATCGATGATTTTTTAATTCCTTTATTATTTAGACTATCACAATAAAAAAGATTAAATCTACACTACAAACATGAAATAAAAGTAATAAAAATAACAATAGAAAGCTTCTAGAGGTATGGAATTCCTTACTACTCTTGCAAATGAAATTACCGGTTACTTGTATGTTATTATCTTCGCTAGTTATGGCATAATTTCCTACTGTATGCGAAACCTACTCTCGTAGTAAATCAACTATACTGGGTAGCTAAGCCTTATCTACTCTTGTGGTTATGAAATCAACTACAATCTCATTTCTTCTATAAAATTACATGAAACAATTCACTAAAGTCATATAGGTGCACCTCTACTCTCATAAATATGCTTCCTAGGTTTATCACTTCCTTGAACTAGTGTTAAATTCCAATTCTCATTACAAACTTAACACCTTAAGATTATCACAACTAATGCCCGATTAATCATGATTAGATAAGTAAAAGTGATAAATAACTTGTTTAAAATAACATCATCAAATAACCAAGTAAACATCACTGACAAGATATAGAAAGTTCATTTATACTCTAGGCATAAAATTTAACTAAACATTAAGAACAAGATCCAAACTTATATTATAGTTAAATATGAACTTAAATACAAGAGAGAAAGTGATAAGAGAGAAATCACCCTTGTCACATGAGCTCTAACTCTTCATTTTTTCTCTTCAAATCTTCATCCAAATCTAATTACAAATACAAGAAGGATCAAATACTCTAACTATACTATACTACTCTAACTAATGAACTAAGAAAATTCTAGTGAAGACAACATTTTTGTGGAGTTTCTCTAGCCTTCCAAAGTTATGAAAATATCCCCCAAAGGCCTCTATCTATGAAAAAGACAAAGTGTTAAATCATGTTAAAATTCCTCTTGAGCCCATAAACATGATAGATTTGAGTTGTTAAGCTTCTTTTGCAGTTGTCCTAGTCTGTTTCTGGTAGCTGTCAAACTACCAAAAATAAAAGTTATATCAAGACCTACTCACAAAACTAAACGAGTATAGTGGTGAGTAGGATCGTTTTATCAGGGAACTGGTAGATTTATCACACAGATAATTTGGGGGGTTTTAGGAAGGGAGATGTAAAGAACAAATTAAAGATGTAGGGTACTGAATTTTCAATTCGCAAAGAGTGCAGTAGCTAAAGAATATAATAAACAATTAATTGACACAACATAGTCAAGAAAATAATTTCGGCACCGGCTCACGTAATTGATCATAGATACTTGAATTAATTCACACGTTGCAAATAAATTGGTTCAAGCAACTTGACAACTGCCAAACTACCAATCTCTCCTTAATTATATGGTGGTTCAGAGACGCTCTTAAATCACTCCCTTGTAAAATAGACAACCCTAGAGACGCTCATAGGATTTAATCTATTCACAACTTTAGGAATTAGAGAGACCGAATTCTAGTCAACAAACACACATGCGGGTTCATTTAAACTAGATTACAACACAGATTAAACCACTTGCTAGGCGATGAAATTGTGCCATTTGCCACTAATTTTAAAACAATTAAGTGATACGCACCATCGTTCTAATTGGCAGTATACTATTCAGACAATTGAACAACTGGCCACATTGATCCAATAAATCCAAACAATAATAGCTTATTAAAACAAAGAATAATGAAATACCCATGAACGCATAATTTAAAATAGCGCAGAACAATTAAAAAGATTTCACGATTGTCCATGCACTGGGCCTTGATTATTTCTCAACTAGATAAAGGAATCTAGCCTTGCCTCATAACAATGATGCAAATTGAAAGCTTTAATGGAATTTTGTTGGTGAAAAGTAAAAGGTATAGCCGCTAGTCTATAACTCCCGTTCAGAAGGAAAGACAAAGATAAAAAGATAAAAGATCCTAGTCTATTGCTGTCCCCCTTTAAAGTTTCTCCACCACCACCCTTTTAGCCAATCGAGTGTTTGTTTCTATAAAGGATAGCTTCCCTTATTTTTTTTCCTTGACTTGTTGCCCAAAAGATTCTCTGAAGATATCTCCTAATCCCACTCAACTTCAGAATATATTTCCCAAAAATAGTGATGGCTTCCGTGGATAAGTCCCGCGGTCCGTCTTTTGGACGCAACTCTGCGGTCTCTGATGTGGGCATGCTCTGGAATGAATAGTTTTCTGGAATTTGGCCTCTTTTCACCACTTTGACACCAATCGCCAGCAACTGACACAAATACCAATTATGAGCAGAAGCCCATTACTTTGCATAGTAAGTGGCCAAAATTGAGACCAAATACCATTAAATAAAATGCACAATTGTCTCACTATCAGTTTCCACCAAAATTCTTGCAGGAAAATGGGTCAAAAATCTTGTGTGAATAAAGCACAAGTTGCAGCTGCAAAACACGAATACGTGACCTTAAGTCGTGTATTTTACCCCACGTATTGCTTTGTTACTGGTTTGCTCATTTTAGGCAGATTTCATCCTTGCTATATTTTTTGTCCAATTGCAATTGATATTTTATCGATGATAGAGGTTGAACTAGCTCTTATGTAAAACATGAAAGTTATAACTCTTTGATTACCTTTCCAATACATCAAGAATCATCCAATTGGGAGCTCTGTAGACTGATAAATAACCAAAATACCCTTGACTGGTCAATCCCCTGTTTTAGTTTTCGACAATGAAAATGCACTTATGTATTTCAACTTTTTGACTTGGAAAACTCATGAAATGGATTGAATGTCTTCATACCAAATGTAGATATTTTCTTAGCTTTAAAATGGTACAAGAATCACCTCAATCTGATACTTGTAACTCATGATATAGTTGAAATACTAAAAGGTGTCAAAGCTGGAAAACTTGCATTTCATCCTTTGATTATTTTGCACTTCATGTCTTCCTTAAATCATTTCAAATTATCAATAATCATCCAATTATTTTGTCAATTCATGCCATTTGATGGTTGAATCCTTAAACCTATAAAAACATAAAATTTTTACCATTAATATCGATAGAAATGCAATTTTTATGACTTAAACCACAAAATACATATTTTCACTAGAAACTTTGCTAATTATTTATAAAAGTAGCTAAAACATACCAAAACTAACTAATAAAACACAATAACACACTAAATATACACTTATCAGTTCTTTGTATAATGTTACCTTTCAATGGATTAAGAATCAGGTCATTTGGAGATCTGGATACTAAGATATGCCCAAAATACTGAAAACTGGTTAGACGAGTATTGCAGCAGAAATATATTTTAGTAATTTAAACTTTTGGCTATGAAAATGTAACAACTAGACTTTGGTATCCCATAAGAGTTGTAGGTTATTGTCTTAACTTTAAAATGAATTAAAAATTATCTTATTCCAATCTCTTTAGCTTATGTTGTTGCCAAAATACCTAAATGTGCCATTTTCACAAATCTTTTTCCTCCTTGTTTCTTTATTGTGTCATTGTTAGCACTTTACGTTCACTTGAAATCAATTTCAAATCATCAAAAATTATACAAATACTCCATATGTAACTCCATTTGATGATTGAAACATCAATACCTACAAAAACATGAAATTTTAACTACTTAGTGCCATAAAAATATAACATTCTCATTTATATCATAAAATGCAACTTTTGACTAAGAACCTAGATATTTAACTCTAAAATGATTAAAAATACACTAAAACACACATATTTGACTACAAAAAAATTATGTAAAATAAAGACTTATCAACTGGCCTTGGAAACTGACCATGCAATGAGAAACTGTGGCTGGTTTGTGCTTTACTTTCACAATCCTTCTGATCTGTAATAGGCCCAGTTACTACTGCCAGTTTTGATACCAAAAAGCTCTATGAAATAGGCCAAATCAGATTTTGTGCAAAACATAAAAGTTCTTTGGATTAGTTTTACAATGGCATAAGAATAAAGTCATTTGGAGGTTTGGATGCTGAGAAATGCCCAAAATAGTGATGACTGGTCAAACGATCATCATAGTAGAAAAGTGCTTCAGTAATTTAGACTTTTGGCTATAAGAACTGGACATAGTAGAAAACATAAGAACTGGACTTAATGTCTTCACAAGAATTGTAGAATATTCTATTAGATTCAAAACGAATAAAAAATCATCTCAATCCGACCTCTATAACTCAAGTATAGCCAAACTACCAAAGTATATCATTTCCTCCAATCTTTTTCCTCCTTGTTTCTTCATGTGCACTTGATTTCTTGCTTCCCACACTTCATTTCAACTTTCAATACACTTCAAATCATCAAGTTTTATGCAAATACTTCTTGCTTAGCTTCATTTGATCAATGGTTAAAATCTACAAGAACACGAAGTTTTCTCAATTTAGCATCATTAAAGTGGTGCAAATTTTTCAATTTAACCATAAAATGCAAATTTTGACTATAATCCTAATCATTTAAATCCAAATTAACTAGAAATAAATTAAAACACATATAATTAACCACACAAAAGCACATGAAATAAATACTTATCACACTTGTTTTGACTCATGAGTTGAAACAAATGCATTACTCTAGTTAGGTACTTAATCTGTGGTTTCGGTAGTTTAGATCTTGCATATGTTGGTAACTTTTTTGTTGCTTTAAGATCCTATCACATCTTCAAGTAAGTTTCTCCTCGGTGATTTAAGTAGTGATTGATAAATAGTGTGCTAACTTTCGTATTAACTAACTCAGTAATGTAAGATAGGAAAATGGCTAATTCATCTACCTTTTATTAACTTACTTAATAATGCATAAAATTGTACTTCATAATTGATAAATATTTTATTTACATGTTTTTAAATATGTTTATTTGCTTAGTTTTTAGGATTTTAAGGATAAAATTTGCCTCTGTTAGCTACTCTTTCCATAAGTTCTACTTTTATAATAAAAACTTGCATTTGAGTAGTTTAATGTGCAATACTCGTTGCATTTGTAAGCTTTTGGTGATTCATGATCAATACGGATCAAGTGTAGTTCTAACAAAATGAAGAAATGATTTGAAGACATTCAAAAATGACAGAAGTCAAGAAAACCAAGATTCTAGATGTAAAACACGGACTAATATGTCAGGGTCACCCACGTATTATCCCTGTTTTATGATGAACTAGAAAAAAGTAAAGAAAATATAGTGGAGACAATATATGTGGGGCAGTAAGTGACCTAATCCCTGTGTATTGACATAGCGTATTCATAAGATGCCACTTGCTCAACTTTTCCACAGCTTTACCAGCTCATTTCTGGATCAAATTTTGGTTGCGGTATACTTTCTCAATCCAGTATTAATTATGGCTTATAGATACTCCATTTTCCCTTTTAAGACTAACTAAGCTCTAGGTTGTTTGTGAATTAAAGGTTGTGAACCTTAACTTCTCAAGTTTTATAGTCTCTTAAATATTATAAAAACTAATTTAAGTGATTAGGAGCCATTTCGTGTATATAGCCATAACAAATTACCTTAGAGTTTCTAAAACATTATATAAGTCTTCATCTCATTACCAATTCAACCATTCAACATAATTCAACAATATTACGTCAAAATCCATTAGGTTTGGTAGCTCTAAAACAAGGTTAACGTACATATATAAATTTTGAGATCTTATAAAACATTTGAGCTAAGATTAAATCATTTCATTCTAATCTTAATAATTAAAGCTGATGAAACTTTTATTTCTTACCTTTTAGACTGAACTAGACTCTAGTTTGCATGTTATTCTTATTTGTTCCACTTCACTAGCCCTTCGAGTTTTAAATTCTTTAAAGTATTCAAAACAAGGTTAAGATGCTACAAACGAATATATATGTATTTATATGTATAGTTACAACAAACTATCTTAGACTTTTGTTCAAAAACTTCAAGGAAAATTCATCTCTTCCCTGTTTCGGCCAACAAGTATAAGTTCCTGCAATATCATTCAAATTGTTCAACAAATCTCCATCTTTTACTTGCTTGAAACACTAAACACGTAGCTCATAATTTGCCCACCCAAACTAGAACAAATAACACACAATTCCAAAAAAGAATCCCACCAAAAGCCTCAACTAATTCGGCCATCAACACATTACAATTTCCAACAGTATAGCAATTTAACATATGATGCTTTCTCCATAATTTTCTTCAGTTTTAACTCCAACTCATCATGCAAAAGATGATTCTCCAACTACAGAGTAAACTTGATCATCAATATAAAATTTTACAGCCAGAATTTCAAAGGAAAAACTGATCTGAAGTCTATTTCTCTCTCTCGATCAAGCTGTGTTTGTTTTGGACAGCAATCAGTTTTTAAACAAGAAATTTCTCCATTAACTACTTCAGTTCCCATTCAACTCCAACATGCATGCTAAAACTAAAAAATTATGCAAGGTATTCAGCTTCAACGTAGGAATTTGGAACCCAAAAATGTGTCAAGAAAATTGGAAAATTTCCTTACTTCATCTCTCAGCTAGCTAGACAGAACCACCGGTTAATTCTTGCAAATTTTTCACTCAAGCTAACAACTCTGCACTAGTTACGCAGATAAGACAAGGAAATAACACATGGTTTGAGCTTCTAGCAGAAAGTTACTCCATACATTCGGTTACTAAGCAGCAAATTTCAGTTTCTTCCTCTCGGATGAAGCTGGAAAAATTCCAGCATGTTTCTTTCTTTGTTTTCAACTCAAAGTTCCAACTTTCACAAGTTCCTATACCTAAATTTCACTTTATGCCAGAAATAAACATTTTCATGCATTTACTACAACATTCTTCCTTTTTTCCTTTGACAACAGGCTGTAACTTAATCAATCATCTCTCGGTTTCAACAGGTTCAGTCCAGCTTCAATTTTACTCTTAAACCAGAACATTCCTTCAGTCGAAACTCATTTTCCCCTGCTAAAACTTAACTTGCAGCTTATATATATTCATTTATACTCAGTAAATAAGGATTGATCCCAGAAAATTTACCTCTTTCTTTCAAGATTTAAAAGTTGCAGACCGGGCAGATTTCTTAGCTTCGGTTCCTCAAGGTCTGCACCAGCTCTCCTTCTTTCTTCTATCTACTTCACTCTCATTCGGTTGAGGCTGGTAGGTGAAGTATACCACCAAGATTTCGCTCCCTCTCTCTCACTTTTGGCTCATGGTTTTGAGGTTGCAAGCTGGAGAAATGAAGCTAGCAAAAGTCTAACTCTCTCTCCCTCACTCTCTCTCGGTTGCAAGCTGAAACATAAAGGAACCAGAAATATTTTCCTCTTATACTCACTTATCTCTCTGTTTAGAAGGCTTAAGAATTAGAAGAAGGAAATGCTATTCGTTGGTCAACTTTTCCAATTGATACTACACAATACTAGGCTGTTCCACTCAGGTCAACTGTCCAAATATATTTGGCAGCTAATTTCTCTTTGGTTTTTCTCAATCACCGCCCAAGTTTTGGTTAGCATTTGATTGCCTTACTTCCACTCGGTTCCTATTGTAAAATTGCTGATAACTTATTTTGCTTGGCTGCCTGGTTAATTCTTTAGGTTCCAAGGGTAACTTCGTCTTTTAACTTTAATTTATTTGCTTACTAAGGCTGTAGTTTTATTATTTCATACATTAACTCCTAACTTTATTTGTGTTTTCTTGGAAAATTTCTTACATTGATTTAGGGTATTTCCATTTATTCAATTCATAAGAAATCAATTAGACATATAATTTAATCAATTATATAGTATATGCAACACTTTTGATAATATATGAAGATAAAATAAAATAAAAATATATATGAAATTTTCTGAGCTCTTACATACTTCCCCCTTTAAGAGAATTTCGTCCTCGAAATTTATACCTTTAATCACAAAAGGTCCAGGTATTCCTTCCGCATATTTTCTTCCAATTTCCACATCACTTCATCTAATCATTCATGTTTCCACCAAAACCTTAACCAAAGAGATTTGTTTCTTAGTATTTTCTCCTTCCGATCTAAGTGTTGTATCGGCTGTTTCCCCAAGTATATAAAATTCAACTACTTTAATTATACAATTCCACTAGGCGTGATACATAATTAAATAATCTATACCTAAGATAATGTTATAACCCTTAGGTTATCGCTCCTTAAACTTTAAATCTCTCGTAACTAGTCTATATACGTACAAATGTGCAATAATCAATTATGCATGCATACAATTGTAGTTAACTACAACCTGGAAACACATTCACTCCATATATATCATTAATACAAAGCAAATTTATGATCAATTAAATTATACCACATAACAAAGTCAATTACAGCATATATCAAGCTCAAGTACACTTTAATAAGAAGTCAAACAAGTCTCCAAACATGGCAAAGTTCTGACTCACTCATCCCAACCCTAGGGTTTCTATCCATAATAGAGCTGGTAGATCCCTGAAATTCCTACCTTTATTCAGAAAAGTTCAGTTTTTTTTTGGTTCAAATATCCCAATAATATCATCTCATTCACTAGATCTATCAAGTCATGGCTTCATCATTAGTTTGTCCTTTCTTCTAAACGTTTGAGCTGACAAATAGATCAAATTTACTAACTTTAACATATTATTCATGTTCTCACCCTTTCCTGCTTCTTGTTATCAATAATTGTTATATCCACAACTTGTAAACATGTTACGATAAATATTTCTTTCGACTCATAAACTGCAACAATTCACCATAACATCATTGCCCTAATAATCACCACCTGCTCCATATATTACATTTCTCTGAATTCCACTGTAAAATAATTCATTTGCTTATTTCATCCATCTAAGCCTTGCCTTAATAGTTAAAGCACCATTAACCTGAGTCTTGACTTACTCTTATCCATTGATAGACGTTTATTTTATACTGAATACCGTGTATAATCATCCCAACATAGTCAAGGTGACAATCGTTCAAGTGCATTTACTAATCCAATTACCCCATTAGTAAACACTAATCAAAATTCCTTAGTAAATTGTAGATCTACTACGTCTAATATCAAATCAAATAATATGATCATTACTTAAGTACATCAATGGCTCTTAAGTATTCTAAATGATCTCAAACATTCCATACATTGGTTTTTCTAATAACCTAACAACTAGTTATCTTTATCCTATTGGACATTAGCCCCAAATAATCCTCCTGTAAAATTTAAGGAGCCACAATGTCATCGAGAACTCACCTCACATGGCAAATTCGTCAAACTTATCTCACCTCAATTTTGAAAACTCTCCTCAAGGTTTAGAGCTATTCACAACTGCATAGTTCTTACTTAAACTACGATTTCACTCAAATGCTAAGTCTAAACCTATATTTTGGGTAAGAGATGGCATATATTCCATTTACCATTGAACGACTAGTAAAATTATTCATCTTAAAAACAGAATTGGCACTAATCTTCAAGATCTCACTATTGGCTCTTCACTTTTAACTTTCAAAAGCTAGACTTGGTCCTTTCGATTCTACTTTACCAAATTTAATCATGCTTTCTAGTCCTATCATAATGCAATATACTAAATTCTTCACAATTTGCAAATACAACATTGAATGAAATATCTGGTACTCGGGTACAAGAATCTGACAATAGGATAATTCACAGCTCAGGCTGGCTAGTCCCAAGAGTAACTCACCTATATTTGAGATTCCTACCCGACATACACATCTAATTTTCCTCATTAACATAAATTCATTCCACACTTACAGGTCAATTTCCACAGTCCGAGAACCCTCTCCTGGCATGAGCTCAATAAGAGCTCTGATACCACCTGTGACGACCCCACTTCCCCTTCGGGCGTACCCTAGGGTTTAGCGGGTCGTTTACCCAACTCTCGCCAGGACTCACTCATTCATAGTTCGAGAAAATAACTTACATTCATAGAAACTAATTAACACAACCATTTCAAACTTAATATATACATCGATGCTCAAATCCAGCTACAAGGCTTATACACGCCCAAATACATTAACGGGTTTACAATCCAAGTACAATCAACCCTAGTCGGGTGTTAGCACGAGTATAATTCAAAATTCAAAACTAGACTACTCTGTACAAGTCTCACACCTCGCTTGTACCCCCTGTAAGGAAAACAAATGGCATGGAATGAGCTAATAACCCAGTGAGGCTCCAAATTGACCATTAATTAAAAGTGAAAGTATCCGAATAGTAAAATAGTGAGTATAACAAGTCAAGAAAATAAGCAATAACACTTCATATGGCCAAGCATTAAATATTCAGTATTTCACATAAAAGGATACAGTTGCTTTTGCAAACCAACTCCACCATAGCTTGATCATGTGAGGGTCTCAAAATTTCATTAATTTCGGAAAATTAAAATAAATATTATTTAAACTTTGAAAATTATTAAATAATATGAATTTATATTTAAAAAAAATGTGTATTTATATTATTAATGATGTTTTTACTTATATAAATGTTATATTTTAATTTACATGAATGTTCAAAATTTATTTGACCGTTCGCGTTCGGCTAAACATTAAGTTGGATTTTCGCACTCCCATACGCAATATAGCTCTAAGTTGAACTGTATGATATGTAGAGGTTATAAAAATGTATAATTAAGTTGAGAAAATGCTAGATGAGGAATTTCTACTAGTAGATAAGAATTTCGCGCTTAAACGCGATTCAAATTCGAAATTGTCACCATTAATGGCATGCCCAAAAAGTCTTCAAACCTATACCTCTAGCTTACCTTCATTTTCAACCCATCTTATCACCAACTACCAGCCGTTTCTCTTCTCTTCAAGCTCGATCATCTGGTGCAAGAAGAGGTAAGAGCCACGGCCATTCCCAGCTTCCAACAGCCCTCCATCTTCAACCATTCCCAACCCCAACGTTCACCTTCCATTTCCAGCTTCAACCTTCGATCGTTGCTGTGCTGCTGCGGACTAGTCTGACCGAGAGAAAAACAGAGTGCAAGGGGTGCCGACTGACCTCAGTGATTCTAGGAGCAAACTTGGGGAACTAGGCACTTCATTTAGCTAGTAAACAACCACCAAAGGTAACCCAAAAACTTCCGCTTCACCCCCTTAGCCAAAATTTCAGATTTGTTGCAACTTTTGGTTCTTGAAGTTTTAGCTTGTCTTGGTGAAACATGTTGGGTTGCTGATCCTCTAAGCTAATGATTGATGAAGCTAGAGGTGTTTTATGTGCTATATGTATGTTTTGAGGTGGTTAAATGTTGGGAAAATTTTTTTAGAATGAAGCTGGGGTGCTGCCGAGAGAAGGGAAAATTTTCCAGATTTGTACTTGTTGATGTTTTGCAAATTTCGCTTAGGTAATGAACTGGATTGTTTGTTTGGGGGCTAGACTAGTTAGTGGTGATTGTTAGGGACTTAAAGTATGAATTATAAGTTGGAAATGGTTGATCAAAAAGAAGAGAAAAATTCTGCTCTGCAACAGAACCAGCAGGCCTGTTTTTCTTCCAACTTTGCCCAGATTCTTGAACTGGATTTTGTGAAGTTATTGAGCTATTTAAATCATGTATATGTTCACCTATATGTGTAGAGTAGTTTTGGTGAAAATGCAGCTTTGGTACAATGGGAAATTTCATTGAAAAATCAAAGAGAAAAATGCCTTTGAGCTGTCCCAAAAATTCTGGAAATTTCCAGATTTTTGGGCGAATTTGGGGTTTGGTTTTGACAAGTTTTTGAACCATTTGAGCTGTAAACATGTTAACCTATATGTGAAGTATTGTTTGGGTAAAAATGTAGCCTTTAAGTAGTTGAAAAATTTTGGACAAATTGAAGAGAAAAGGGACTACTTGTACCGAATGCACTTGGAAATTTGTCCAGCTTTGCATGAGACATGTTGAATAATCTTCACGTTAACATGAACCCAATTTGACTTGTGTTTAGTTAAGGGGTGTGTATAGCTCCATTTGGGGACAAAATCTTGTAGAGTTTATGTTCAAAAGTGGGCCAAAATTTTATTCTTCACGAGGCTACCAAAACAGAAATTTTGTTTGAAATTAGAAATGATTTTGACGTTTGGATTTCATTTTGATTAAATGTGGACTAAATTGTCCCGAAAATGTTTTCTAGCATTAACCTTTGTTACTAGGTCCACTTCGAGTCAATAACCTTGAATTTTATTAGACCAAATGCCCTATTTCGAGAAATATGCCAAATCTGGAAATTTTCTTGAAAACTCAAGTTTTTGCTTTCATAAAAATCCTTAAACCAAGTTGGTCAATGGAATTTGGCAAACTTAAGGAGTTTCTATTTTATAGAAATTCCAACGACTAGTTTTACTTGGTTTATATGATTTCCTCTTAAAAGGAATTTCCCAAGATATTTTTGGGAAAAATTAGAAGGGAAAATTCCTCTAAATGGGTAAATGTGATTTTTCTCAACCTGTGACACCAAAGTGGTGTTAATTGCTTATATGACTCTAGAACTTGGTTATTGAAATATTTGACGAATTTAGCAAGTTTTTGGTTTTAAAGAAACCTCAAAATTTAATTTCACTCGAAATTTGTGGATTTCACTTTGAGAAAACGATTAATACTAGTTTGGGATTTTTGAGTGAAATTAAATGCTAGTTGACTCGAGTTAAATTCGCCAACTCAAAAGTGGAAATTTATGTGAAATATTTGTATGATTTTAGGAGTTGGTGAAGAGCACAATCTCGATCAAAGTTTGGAATTCTAGACTCTTCACTTGAGGTGAGTGTCTCTTGCATGAATCGTGTTTAACTGCTAGTTGAACTACTTGTTAAAAGTACTTGCTAGAGATATCATGAAATGTTATATGCTATGTGATTGCGTGAAATGCCACCAGTACAAGTGTTGCAATGTCGATTGGAGCGTGGTCTCGTCGACTAAATAAACCAAACGGATGCACGTACCACGCTCTATTAGAGTGGGAGGTACCTCTCTGCCGTCTTGGTAAAAGTGCTTGCAATATTCGTGTTGGAGTCGGGCCCGAAAATAAGGGGGAAGTCGTTGCTAGGAGACAAGTAGAGTAGGAAATATTCTACATGGAGGTTAGGTAGTGAAAGTTGACGGAGTGTCAACTACTAAAAATTTCCTGATCAAGCGCGTGGACTTTGGCTCCTGAGAGCCCCGTATCCTTTTCTTGTCATGTTACTTCGATTTCCTAAATTGTTAATTGCTTACTTGTCCATTTGTACTTGTTAAATTGCCCTATGTGAATTGCATGTTTCGAGGCACCACTGAGCTATTGGCTCATCCCTTCCAATTTGTTTTCCTTGACAGGTTCTAAGTTGCATGAAGTCTTGGAGAACTAGACAAGAAATGTTATATTTTGAATTCCCAATTTCATATATGTACTTTGGGAAAACTTTAGTATCTTTTGGATGACTTTTGTGTCTTTGGGAAAATGTGAATCCTGTGGTGCTTCAGTGCCCTGGATTAGGAATTTTAAATTGTAAATTAAGTTGAATTTAAGTATTTTAAGTTAGACATATGCTTTGATGCTTGAAATTGTACTTTTGGACAGAGTAAGTTGAATGGTACAGTTTGTTTAAGTACTTGGCTTATGCGAGAAGTAAAGTTTAATTACGATTTATATTTGACGATGTTAGATGATTGAGTGAGTGAGTCCCGGCGAGAGCTGGACAGGCGACTCGCCAAACCCTCTGGTTCGCCTTAGGGTGAGGTGGGGCCGCCACAGATCATATAGTAGTTGACACTCTGTCAACTTTCAAGTAAGGTAACTAGTCCAGTAGTACACCACTTAACTCCAATCTCCGTCCACCAACCAAACCCCTTACCAGGCCCGAACTCCAAGATAAACACTGGTGATAATACTCGAGTATACCGATTAGTCGAGGAGATAACACTCCACCCGACAACACTAGATACCCATGATTCGTTATTTAATCGACCAAGCCCTTGCCGGCTCGACTCGATTAACTAGCCAGTGGGGTTTGGGTCCCCAAGAAATCGATGAGATATATCTCCAATCAACTGAATCAAGATAAAAGTACGAAAATGAAAATGAGAGGTACCTCCCACTCGGATCGAGTGTGGTACATACTGCCGCTCAGTACTTACAAGTCACACACAAGTATCTCAAGTCAATTGCAACAATAAACAAATACATATCACATTAGGGCAAGTGCGATAAAGTACACCCTTGCCCAATCATACCAATCACATATCATTCGATCATATTGGTCAAGTACTGAAAACCAGTGTCCAGTTCAATCAGGTATTTGGAAGCACTCCCAAAAAATCTAGTGCTTGTCAAAATCACGTTCAGGTGTAACTCCTTGGTTGGTGTCCAAATCTGCGATACAATATCATTTAAAGGCTTGAAATCACTAGGGTTTGAAACTTAAGAGTTTCGCTTTAAACAGATCAAGTAAATGAAACTCGTTTAGATAGGATTCACGTTATGTATCAAACACTAGAAAATTCATGCTCGCTCTTTTGGTGTTGCTAAAGAAGCAACTAAAACTTTAGAATTTGCATTTGAGTCTAAAAGACGAGGAAAATATATTCCGAGTGGTCACCACTTTCATTTTTCCAAGGGTATGAGTTTCGGCCAAATTTTAGCTTATATACCTTTATGAAAGAAGACTCGAATGCCATAGACAATCCAATTTCAATTCGACCTCAAATCTTCGCTCAAACCGCGAGTACACACGCCTAACTTTCGAGTGAAAATTTGGGCAGCATGTCCTTTGTATTTATCTATTTTCCAGCCATTTATGGCTTCATTATTTTTCTCAACTCAGCCCAATTCAACATATAAGCAAGCTCAACACAATAGCTATTCAACTAGACTCAATATTATCCAATTACAAGTCAATTCGAGCAGTGCAACCATCCAAATCAAAGCTAGAAGTTAGAAACTAGTTTTAAGGACAAATAGCCACACAGTAGGTTTGACATCTCTCGACAGTCACAACTGAAGCTATGGTTATCGGATTGGGGTAAATTTTATGGTGTTTCGAAACTAAGACAGAGACCTACATTTCCTATGAAGACACCAACACCCAGTTCTTGCATCTTCAAGGTCAAAAATCGCAATCTTAGAGAAAACAGAAGACTGTTAGCTAATCTAGGTATTTGGGCAGTCAGGGGTATTTTAGTCATTTCATTAGCTACAGTACTTTGATTGAGTTGAAATTTTACAGGTAGCTAGCTAACTAAATTCCCTAAAAGTTTTATGTTTTGAGCAAGAACTGATTTGTTCTTTATCATGAACGAATATGCATTTCCAGTTGGGTCCAAAAACTGGGCAGAATCACTAACCCTAGCTGAAATTCGTTAATCTTAATATAATTCAAGATTCAAGTCATCCATCCAATAAAATGCAACATAAAAGAGAGAATAAGAGTTTCTTAGCTTAATACCTTCAAGCTCAAACTAAGTCGAGTGCGATAAAGTACACTTCCGACTTAGAAGGCGAGGGACAATTGAAAACACTTCACAATGAATCACTTAGCAATATTCATAATACACACACATAAACAGTTAACACATAAATCAGAAAACACTTATCAAAGATTCAAATGACTACTCTAGATTCTCGAGTTGGTTTCCTAGTTCACGGCTACTTCCTAGTACAAGTTAATAAGTTCAAAGTAAATATATAATTTGTAGTCGATCCTTTGTTATTCTTTTATTTAAACTTATTAAAATCAAGTTTGACCTTAAAATACAACTATAACATTCTCAATATTTATTTATCATTTTATTTTCGAAACTTATTGACTTAATTATTTTTAAACCATGAAATACCTATCTTCAAGTTTATAAACTTGTATAATGTTTAACTAATATACTTTCTCAATCCAGTATTAATTATGGCTTATAGATACTCCATTTTCCCTTTTAAGACTAACTAAGCTCTAGGTTGTTTGTGAATTAAAGGTTGTGAACCTTAACTTCTCAAGTTTTATAGTCTCTTAAATATTATAAAAACTAATTTAAGTGATTAGGAGCCATTTCGTGTATATAGCCATAACAAATTACCTTAGAGTTTCTAAAACATTATATAAGTCTTCATCTCATTACCAATTCAACCATTCAACATAATTCAACAATATTACGTCAAAATCCATTAGGTTTGGTAGCTCTAAAACAAGGTTAACGTACATATATAAATTTTGAGATCTTATAAAACATTTGAGCTAAGATTAAATCATTTCATTCTAATCTTAATAATTAAAGCTGATGAAACTTTTATTTCTTACCTTTTAGACTGAACTAGACTCTAGTTTGCATGTTATTCTTATTTGTTCCACTTCACTAGCCCTTCGAGTTTTAAATTCTTTAAAGTATTCAAAACAAGGTTAAGATGCTACAAACGAATATATATGTATTTATATGTATAGTTACAACAAACTATCTTAGACTTTTGTTCAAAAACTTCAAGGAAAATTCATCTCTTCCCTGTTTCGGCCAACAAGTATAAGTTCCTGCAATATCATTCAAATTGTTCAACAAATCTCCATCTTTTACTTGCTTGAAACACTAAACACGTAGCTCATAATTTGCCCACCCAAACTAGAACAAATAACACACAATTCCAAAAAAGAATCCCACCAAAAGCCTCAACTAATTCGGCCATCAACACATTACAATTTCCAACAGTATAGCAATTTAACATATGATGCTTTCTCCATAATTTTCTTCAGTTTTAACTCCAACTCATCATGCAAAAGATGATTCTCCAACTACAGAGTAAACTTGATCATCAATATAAAATTTTACAGCCAGAATTTCAAAGGAAAAACTGATCTGAAGTCTATTTCTCTCTCTCGATCAAGCTGTGTTTGTTTTGGACAGCAATCAGTTTTTAAACAAGAAATTTCTCCATTAACTACTTCAGTTCCCATTCAACTCCAACATGCATGCTAAAACTAAAAAATTATGCAAGGTATTCAGCTTCAACGTAGGAATTTGGAACCCAAAAATGTGTCAAGAAAATTGGAAAATTTCCTTACTTCATCTCTCAGCTAGCTAGACAGAACCACCGGTTAATTCTTGCAAATTTTTCACTCAAGCTAACAACTCTGCACTAGTTACGCAGATAAGACAAGGAAATAACACATGGTTTGAGCTTCTAGCAGAAAGTTACTCCATACATTCGGTTACTAAGCAGCAAATTTCAGTTTCTTCCTCTCGGATGAAGCTGGAAAAATTCCAGCATGTTTCTTTCTTTGTTTTCAACTCAAAGTTCCAACTTTCACAAGTTCCTATACCTAAATTTCACTTTATGCCAGAAATAAACATTTTCATGCATTTACTACAACATTCTTCCTTTTTTCCTTTGACAACAGGCTGTAACTTAATCAATCATCTCTCGGTTTCAACAGGTTCAGTCCAGCTTCAATTTTACTCTTAAACCAGAACATTCCTTCAGTCGAAACTCATTTTCCCCTGCTAAAACTTAACTTGCAGCTTATATATATTCATTTATACTCAGTAAATAAGGATTGATCCCAGAAAATTTACCTCTTTCTTTCAAGATTTAAAAGTTGCAGACCGGGCAGATTTCTTAGCTTCGGTTCCTCAAGGTCTGCACCAGCTCTCCTTCTTTCTTCTATCTACTTCACTCTCATTCGGTTGAGGCTGGTAGGTGAAGTATACCACCAAGATTTCGCTCCCTCTCTCTCACTTTTGGCTCATGGTTTTGAGGTTGCAAGCTGGAGAAATGAAGCTAGCAAAAGTCTAACTCTCTCTCCCTCACTCTCTCTCGGTTGCAAGCTGAAACATAAAGGAACCAGAAATATTTTCCTCTTATACTCACTTATCTCTCTGTTTAGAAGGCTTAAGAATTAGAAGAAGGAAATGCTATTCGTTGGTCAACTTTTCCAATTGATACTACACAATACTAGGCTGTTCCACTCAGGTCAACTGTCCAAATATATTTGGCAGCTAATTTCTCTTTGGTTTTTCTCAATCACCGCCCAAGTTTTGGTTAGCATTTGATTGCCTTACTTCCACTCGGTTCCTATTGTAAAATTGCTGATAACTTATTTTGCTTGGCTGCCTGGTTAATTCTTTAGGTTCCAAGGGTAACTTCGTCTTTTAACTTTAATTTATTTGCTTACTAAGGCTGTAGTTTTATTATTTCATACATTAACTCCTAACTTTATTTGTGTTTTCTTGGAAAATTTCTTACATTGATTTAGGGTATTTCCATTTATTCAATTCATAAGAAATCAATTAGACATATAATTTAATCAATTATATAGTATATGCAACACTTTTGATAATATATGAAGATAAAATAAAATAAAAATATATATGAAATTTTCCAAGCTCTTACATACTTCCCCCCTTAAGAGAATTTCGTCCTCGAAATTCATACCTTTAATCACAAAAGTTCCAAGTATTCCTTCTGCATATTTCCTTCCAATTTCCACATCACTTCGTCTAATCATTCATGTTTCCACCAAAACCTTAACCAAAGAGATTTGTTTCTTAGTATTTTCTCCTTCCGATCTAAGTGTTGTATCGGCTGTTTCCCCAAGTATATAAAATTCAACTACTTTAATTATACAATTCCACTAGGCGTGATACATAATTAAACAATCTATACCTAAGATAATGTTATAACCCTTAGGTTATCGCTCCGTAAACTTTATATCTCTCACAACTAGTCTATATACAAATGTGTAATAATCAATTATGTATGCATACAATTGTAATTAACTACAGCCTGGAAACACATTCACTCCATATATATCATTAATACAAAGCAAATTCATGATCAATTAAATTATACCACATAACAAAGTCAATTACAGCATATATCAAGCTCAAGTACACTTTAATAAGAAGTCAAACAAGTCTTTTTAAGTACATTCAATATCCAAACATGGAAAAAAGGAATTTCCGTATGAGCAATAAATGGAATTTAATTTAAAAAAAAACTTGTGAACTTGGTAGATCAAAACAAAAATTGTAAAAGAAAACTTGTGAAGATTGTCTTAAATAAGAAATTTTCAACCTTTATTATTTACATTTTGTTATCCATTGTGCCTTGTTTTATAAGTTCTTTATGCTTTAACATGCTTAACTTGATGGCTAGTTAATTTTGTTTGGCCTAGGGTGAAGATGAACTTGTTTGCATCATGATATGAAGTGATTTTTGGTTGATTTGTACTATATTGTGAACTTGCTAGTTCATGTATTTATGCTTTATATTGTAATTGCTTGACCATCAATTATGAATTATCTTATCATCTATTGTGCATTAAATGTTGTCATATAAGTGTAGACTAAGATTCATGAACCCTAAAGATCATGTTCACGAAAGTAGGAGATATATTTAGGTGGGTTTCATTTAACTACTTCATAGATCATAGTGAATTTATATCAAGTTAACTCATCATGCAAATAGGTGAAGGTTTGATGTGAATATGTTTGGGTAATGGCGAGAGTGTTATTCAAATAAAATTGGAATTATCCTTGACAAGTCATAAGTTAAAGGTATAAATCAACCGGATTATTTCTTAATCTTGAGTAATAAGGGATTCACACTGCAAGAAATTTGACCTTTTGTGACAACATTGACTGTGACAATACAGAAACTTGTCACAATTGAAGACTTTAGTGACGAAAAAAAAATCGTCATTATTCATCGTGGGTTCACCCATCAACAGTGACAACAAGGAATAAGTCGTCACAATATGGATGACATGCAACTGTGTAGTTTGGCGGGAGATCACCATTGTGACGACTGGAAAAGACGTTGTCACTGTAGGACCAACTTCAATGACAACGTTTTAATATCGTCACAATATGGTGATACGTTCTAAATTAGTGACAACGAATAGTCGTCACTGTACAAAGCGTTTATTCTCATCCCACTTTCACTAATTCTACTATGTCACCCTAATATTTTCAATATGGCCCATATGTTGTAAATAAATTTTATTAATTCTAGTATGACACCCTAACTTTTGCTTTTTGATCCCATATATACCACCTTAATTTTTTCAATATGGCCCATGTGTTATAAATAAATTTCATTAATTCTACTATGACACCCTAACTTTTACATTTTGACCCCACATACTGCCTTAATTTTTTCAATATGGCCCATGTGTTATAAATAAATTTATTCATTCCACTATGACACCCTAACTTTTACATTTTAGCCCCATATACCACCTTAATTTTTCGATATGGCCCATGTGTTGTAAATAAATTTTAATAATTCTACTATATGACACCATAACTATTACATTTTAGCCCGATATGCCACCCTAATTTTTTGTATATGGCCCATATGCTGTAAGTAAATTTAATTTATTATGTTATTTCGCTGAACTTTTATATTTTAGGTCCGTATTTGGTAAACTAATCTCATTAACTCTACCATGACACCTTATCTTTTGCAATTTAGCCTCGTATGTGATAAAGAAAGGTTTTATTAATTCTATTATGGCACCCTACGCTTTTACACTTTAGGTTGTGTTCATCATTAGCAAAATGAGGAAGGTATTGTAAAAAACAATGTTTACCTATTTTTTAATTATTCCAAACGTAACTAATACCTAGTTATAAAGTTAAAAAATATCATGAATTCATTATTTAGTTCTCTTGAAAACATATGGAAAATTACTGATTAACATAGTGTGAAAATAATGGTAGAGAATAATAAAATTTAATATGAAATTAAGTAAAAATCTTGACAATTGCATGACTGGAGTTTGTTATGTATTACTGTGAGAACCCGTATTTTCCCTAATAATTTTACTAGGGTTTATTTCCTTTAATGGCATGTTTTCTGCATTTTCTGGCTTAGGAAAATTCTCCTGGTGAATTTTATGAGTAATTATAGTTTTTAGATGATTTTTCTAGTATTGGAGAGTTTTTGAGAAATTACGGATATATAATGGACGTGGGCCCCACTAGTGCGAAAAGTTCGGAAAAATTCGGCCAATAAGGTTAAGTTTCGGATACTGGTTGAAATTTATCGGGTGTTAAGAGATAAGTGGAGGATGAGATGTGATTGATGTGAGAGGAAACAAAAGGATAGAAATGCATTTAATGGAGTGACAAGGGTCACACTTCTATTGGTTGAAGCCTAAGACAACTATTCACCTTTTGACCTTTCTTTACCATTTGATTAAATATCTCAAAATTGACTAAAAAATCACCATTTCTTTCTCTATGTTGGCCGGCCACCTTGAGCTCAAGAAGGAAGAAACCTCTTCAAAGTTTTAGCTACCATCTAGTGCAAATCATCCAAACCAATTGCTTACAATTGTTTCTACTCCATAAAATCCCTCCATTTGGTGCTAGTAAGTGATTTTGTGGAAGTGTTCAAGGAAGCTAAGGTGTCCATTAACTCCTCTTCTCTTGTTTACCAGGTGAGTGGTGATTGACCTTCCTCCTATACTTAATGATGCTTAATTTGTGCCTAGTGGTGGCTAAAGTGCTGAAATTTGTGGTTTATTTCTTGGTTTGAGAGGAATTGGTGAAGTTTTCAATTTATTGATGAATTTTCTGGTTTAATGTGATCATGATGTTGTGGTTATTTATGATGGTTGGTAATGAGGGGTAATGACTCTAGTAGGTGTAAATGATTGGTAATTGCAACCAATTTTGGGTTTGGAAGGAATTTGAGAAAGTTAGGGTTTCATAACCCCCTTTTCTGTCCGGTTTTGTATCATATGGTTAGAGGCCGAATTGGCCTTTGCTTAAAACATGCAAGTTGTAGGTATTGATGTGTTTGAGGTACCTGTAAAATTTCAGGTCATTTGGAGTAGTGTAGAGTGAGAAATGCCGAAATTACTATTGCTGTTCTGGGTTCATCAGGATGGCCGAACTGCGCCTGTAATCGGCTGTTTTGACTGGAATTGCTGTGGATTTGGTTGTTGAGGTCTTCTGATGAAATGTAGATTGGTGTCTTAGCTACCGCATGCCTTTGGAATCAATGAATTTGGACTTGTACAGACTGAGTTGGACTAATTACAGCATAGTGTAATTTGTAAACCTGCAATTAAGGTTCTGGTTTGGTATTTTGCATATTTGACCTAGTTGTGCTAGGATTTGGACTGAGTGGCCTTCTACATTGTTGTAGCCCTGTCTTTTAGCTTCGAGATGGTGGGTCTTTCACCCTCATCCGATAAGCGTAGCGCAATTTGTGCCATTACCGCAAAATTAGGACGAAAACTGTTTTGTCAAGGTCAAGTTAGTTACATTGCTGAAATTTCTGGTTACCTATACTCCTTGTCTATGTTTATGAAACCCTATTGGGGTTGTGATTGACATGGCTTTATGACTCGTTATCGAGTCTCATTGTATTTGTTTACGTGTTTTAGGACGTGACGGGGGTTCACGACGTCCTTTTAACGACGGTGCATGAAACATCACCTACTTGAGTTGTGAGTATACTACTCACTTGAATGTTACAATGTGGCTTTGCTATATGTGATTTTGATGCCTTGAAGGCTTATTTGGCTATTGGAATTGATTGAGGCGAGGGTGTACTTGACCGCCCTCACCTCTTGTGATACCGTTAATGACTGTTTACCGCTTCACTGATATACTGCACTTGCTATATGAGATATTGAATTCACTTCATGAAAAACTGATTTGGTGTCGTTTGGACGAGTATCCAACGGCCTTACTGTACTACTGAGCTCAACCCCATTGGTAGTCAATTGAATCGAGCCGGCGGGGGCTTGGTCGTGAAAATTGACATGCCACGAGGACTGTACTGGGGAATCTTGTGGTAATGAGACTCTTGATTCCGGTAAACTCGAGTATTACCAAAAGCTACTGATTGGAGTGCGGGCCCGGTTGGGGTATGTCTGGTGGAAGGGATGGGAGTGAAGTGGGTTCTACGGTTGGTACTCATAAACGTTGACGGAGAGTCAATGAGATTGGATCAAGAATGTAAGCGTGGAAATGGGCTCTTGAGAGCCGTCCGTATCCTTTTACCGACTTGTTTTATTCTTTAATTGTGTGCTTGAAGTGAAAGGTTATGCTTATGTGATCTTTGTTGCTTATGTGGTAGTAACTCACTGGGCTTAAGCTCATTCCGTTCCATTTGTTTTCCTTACAGGGATATAATTACTTTTGGGATTGGATTGGATAGTCGATTGCCAAGTTGAGCTAGTGTAAATGTCTTTTGTTTAGCTCTTTGAATGAAACCCTAATGTGTATTGGGTTCAATGACTTTTGATTGGCAATCCGAACATGTATATCCATGATGAATAGTTTTTGACATGCCAATTTGGTTGTATTAATGTTTGGTGGGATTTCAGATTCTACTAGTCCAGGCACTATTCATCGTTTTCGTTTTTTTTATATTTTGTTATTTTGGTTCTTGTGGCTTGTTCGAGCGCGCTTTTACTTTTCCGAAACGTTTTAGATCGCGTGTTACTGCTCGTTAGTCCTGGCGAGAGCTGGGCAGGCAGTCCGCTAACCCCTTTGGTTCGCCTTAGGGGAAGGTGGGGCTGTTACTAGTGGTATCAGAGCCACTTCGCGTGGTCTCTGCGCGGAGTGAGACTAGGCCAAGTGGTGTTGTGGTCCTAATTTCATGAATATGTCTAAGTGCTCGTTTGAGCATAAGTTATGAACCGGGCATGTGATAAGTGTACGAATCATTATCATGGGACTCGAGGAAGCTAGGTATGTATGTCGGGTAGGAATCTTTAATAAGGATGGTTTACTCTTGGGACCGGCCGGCTCGAGTTGTGAATTATCTTAGATGGGATTCTTGCGCCCGGATACGAAGGATATGAGGGCCTAGGTTAGAAAGGATTTGGTGAACTAGAAAGGCCATTCCTCGGGGGATCGTCTATGTTTGTTTCTGACTTGCCTGTACTTGACTCGACTGATTGTATATATGTGTGTGGCTTGATCTTTCTTGGCTTGTATATATATGTTTGTGATCCTGTTTGGATTGTATAACTATGTGTTATTGTGAAAGTTTTGAGTGTTACTTACATGCCTTGTTACTACTTTGGTTTAGTATTCTTGCCTAGACCAAGTAAACTTATGGAAGGTACACGGAGTGGTCGGGGACGTGGGCGCAGAACTAGACAACCCACACCGGTTAGGGGTACGGGGGAAACCTCTACTGGACCCAATCTGGAACCGCAAGTAAACCCTAATGTGCAAATAACTGCTGTTATGCAGCAAATGACAAACTTACTAGCACAAGTAGTGCAACAACAAGGCCAGAACCCAAACCCTAACCCTGGAAACCCTGGTAACCATATCGAGAGCGAAGACAGAGCTCTCGAACGATTTCAAAAGTTCGCTCCGCCAAAGTTTGTTGGGGGACCCGACCCAGACGTTGCCGAAAGATGGCTTGAAAAGATGGTGGATATATTTGCAGCCCTACACTACCCTGACGAACGGCAGGTGACTTTTGCCGTGTTCCAGCTTGAGGGGGCAGCCCGTTCCTGGTGGAACGTAATTCGGCAGAAGTGGGAACGAGAACAGACACCTAGGACTTGGGTGAACTTCATCAGAGAGTTTAATGCGAAGTTTTTCCCTCCTCTAGTTCAGGAGAGGAAGGAAGACGAGTTCATTCGACTCCGCCAAGGAGCTCAAACTGTGGCGGAATATGAGAGCCAGTTCACCCGCCTATCCAAATTTGCACCCGAACTCATCATGACCGAGCAACGACGAATACGGCGATTTGTCCAGGGCCTGAACGTAGAAATCCAGAAGGACCTCGCGGCAGCCCAAATTAACGCCTTCAGCGAAGCAGTGGAGAAGGCACAACGAGTAGAGAATGCTAGGCTCCAGGTGAAAACTTCCAGGCGAAAAAGAGAGGATTTCCTGGAAGTAGTTCGGGGCAGGGGGATGAAAGTACCCCTCCCAAGTTTGGGTGGGGAACGGGAGGAGTAAGGATGCCGGGAGTGTCACAAGAGAGCCCGTCAAGAGGAGGCTCGGCTTCTGCAGCACGCGGACCCTGCGGGTATTGCGGAAAATTAAACCACTCGGAGGACAATTGCTGGAAGAAAGGAGGAAAATGCTTGCTCTGTGGGAGTGCCGAACATCAAATTGCTAACTGTCCAGCTCGCCTGCGCGAGCGGCAAGGGACTCTGCCACCAACTACGACCAACACTGCCCAGCCGAAGGGGGACAGGGATGGATCGAAAGTGTCCTCTCGGGTGTACTCCTTAGAACAACATCAAGTCTTTGACCCATTAGAGGACGTGGAAGGTAATAATTTACTGAACCTGGCCAGTGAAGGGGTACAGATCTGTTAGCTAAGTATAATGCTCAATTTAATCCTGGAGTAGTCAATGATAAGGAATTTCGAGGACGAAATTCTTTTAAGGGGGAGAGAGTGTGACGACCCCACTTCTCCCAAGGGCGAACCCAAGGGTATCGGCGGGCCGCCTGCCTAGCTCGCGCCAGGACTCAAAACTTAAAACAACGAAAGCTAGCAAAATCCAAAAGAGTACTATACATATATATGCAATCCCAAAAGAGTTATAAGTACATTCCCCAAAAGTACCTGCTCAAACTATTACATCCTTATAATTACAACCAAAACCAAAAGGTAGACCCTAAGAAGGGTCCTTATACAAACCACCACAATAAAAACAAACATCCTAATTGTCCGCTATTACAAGCAAGTCTAACTATACTATACTAGTGTAAGTGCCCAAACGTACCCGCGTCGGCCCCTGCTAAGGAAAACAAAAGGAATAGGGTAAGCTAAAAGCTTAGTAAGTAAACAGGGGCAAAAGCGTAAATTTCACGTAACATCAATTACACAGTAAGAGTAAAGCAAAAGCAGAAAAGTAACATCACATAATAAGGATACGGGTGGCTCCAAAGCCAAGTCATTTGCCATGCGTGATCTCCTGTCGACACTCCGTCGACCATAAATAAGGTCCGTAGAACTTCACTTGTACACCCACCGACACCTTATCACCCTCACTGGCCAGTCACCTCACAAACTTGCCCAGGCGAACGAAATCACAAACTTGAGCTTGAGTCGCAAGCTCGGGTCACAAACTTGGTGACCTCAATCCAAGTTGGACTGACTTCGACCAAGCCCTAACCGGCTCGAATAGTCCATCTAGGTATTGAGTTCAACCGCAAACTCACAAAATTCACAAAAGTATTCAAAAGTCACCCCGAGCCACAAGCTCAAGGGTTTTTGTTCCAAAATTTCTCACATACATATGTCATGTACAAATTGGTGCGTAAATTAGGGTCTAGATCGAGTGCGATAAAGTACACCCTCGCCTAGGTACCCTTTTTACACATAACGAAACACATAAACAACTAACACATAAGAGCGGCCTGAATACTTACTCAAAATACCAAAAGTAGTATAAAGGCGGAATTCACTTTGTGTGTTGGCTAGTAGTGGGCCCCACCGGCACCGCCTAGCTCACCACTGTCTGAAATCGAAGATTATGTCACAATATATCACAAACGGCAACTAACGTACTTGAAATAAGCCAAACGGCAAAATTGGCACGCGCAAGTGCGGAAACGGCAAAACGGCCGCACACGTCCGCGCAGAACGGCAAACGGAAATGGCCAAATCGGCCATCTCAAACCGTTTTGGTCAAAATTAGGCTAGGAGTGTCAGATCAAGGCGGGTGAGACACCGTTTCGAAGCTAAGAGGAAGATCTACAACTTTCATTTAGCAGAAAAGTAACATCACATAATAAGGATACGGGTGGCTCCAAAGCCAAGTCATTTGCCATGCGTGATCTCCTGTCGACACTCCGTCGACCATAAATAAGGTCCGTAGAACTTCACTTGTACACCCACCGACACCATATCACCCTCACTGGCCAGTCACCTCACAAACTTGCCCAGGCGAACGAAATCACAAACTTGAGCTTGAGTCGCAAGCTCGGGTCACAAACTTGGTGACCTCAATCCAAGTTGGACTGACTTCGACCAAGCCCTAACCGGCTCGAATAGTCCATCTAGGTATTGAGTTCAACCGCAAACTCACAAAATTCACAAAAGTATTCAAAAGTCACCCCGAGCCACAAGCTCAAGGGTTTTTGTTCCAAAATTTCTCACATACATATGTCATGTACAAATTGGTGCGTAAATTAGGGTCTAGATCGAGTGCGATAAAGTACACCCTCGCCTAGGTACCCTTTTTACACATAACGAAACACATAAACAACTAACACATAAGAGCGGCCTGAATACTTACTCAAAATACCAAAAGTAGTATAAAGGCGGAATTCACTTTGTGTGTTGGCTAGTAGTGGGCCCCACCGGCACCGCCTAGCTCACCACTGTCTGAAATCGAAGATTATGTCACAATATATCACAAACGGCAACTAACGTACTTGAAATAAGCCAAACGGCAAAATTGGCACGCGCAAGTGCGGAAACGGCAAAACGGCCGCACACGTCCGCGCAGAACGGCAAACGGAAATGGCCAAATCGGCCATCTCAAACCGTTTTGGTCAAAATTAGGCTAGGAGTGTCAGATCAAGGCGGGTGAGACACCGTTTCGAAGCTAAGAGGAAGATCTACAACTTTCATTTAGACATCTCAACCCAGATCTCAATGGGTATAGGTGAAAATTGCGTGAAACAGTTCCAGCTGTTTCATTGCGAGTTACCAAACAGGCCCTGTTTGCAAGGCCGTAACTCACGGCTCAGAAATCGAAATTAAGAAATTCCAAAGGCATTAGGAAGCTGAGACATAAGGCTAAAACTTTCATGTTTTGGCCAAGACCTGAATCTATTCAGAACAAAACAAAATTCGAGTGCCAAAGTACCCGTCAGAACTGTCCAAATACAAGGCAGTTCTGACGAGCGATATTGTTTTGATCATAACCGGAGCTACGGAACTCGGTTTTCGACGTACTTTATACCGTTTCGAAGCTGAGATCAAGATCTAAACTTCTTATGAAGGAGTCGGCACCCAGATCGAACTCTATAAAAATCGAAAAGTCATGGGCAGAAACAAAATCAGAAAACGCGTAGAACCAGAGGGTCAAAACAGGCTTGAGCATTTCGTCGATACCTCAGGCTACGCTAATCCGATTGACCTGAAATTTTGTAGCCATACTCAGGACTCAAGGGGCTACGACTTTCATGTTTTACGAAACTTCTGAAGCAGCACGGAACATTAAGAAAAATGGAGCTCAAGTTCAGGTTCTAGGTTGCCCTGTTTACCCATTTTGCCGGTTTCAAATGTCGCAAACATATGGTTCGTTTTCATGGTTCTTATGCAGGTTTTTCAACCACTTTTGTACCAAATAAACACACATATACTAACCTCTAAATGGCCTACAAATGGTCCGAAATTCCCCTCCCAAGTCAATACCAAATTTAACAATCATCAACCACAATCCCTAACCAAATTTCATTTGCACCAATGAACTTAATCCAACCTCTCACTAACCAAACTCTATCTCACTAACCATAAGCTAAGCTAAATTAGCCTAATGGAGTTTAGGGTTTCTTAACCCAAATCAGCTTTTTGCAAGTAACCAACCAAATCAAGTGAGGCAATTCATCAAACATAACCACTACAAGTCCATTTCTCAACTAAACAAGTAAGGAAAGCATTACATTCAAAAGCCCTAATTCTCTTTCTCTTGACCGAAATTTCCAGCAGCATAAATCACCAAAAATTAACCAAAGTACTCCATAAAAACAAGTGATAGGCATAAGAGGTACCACAATCAAGCACAACTAAGGTCCTATGCCAAAATAACCACTAGTTCATCAAACAATAATCAACTTAAGTCTTCAACTAGACTTTCTTACCTTTGATTCAAGCTTTGTAGATGATCACCCACAACAATCAAGTGCTCAAGTTGTTTCTCCAAGATCCAAACTCAAGATTGAAGAGCAAAAATGATGCACCAAAGCAAGCTTTCCTTTTCTTTTTTTCTTTCTCTTCTCACGGCTCTCACTCTCTCTTATTCTCTTAGTTTTTGTTTTGTTTTATTTCTCTTGTCTCTCTTATAGTTGTAAGACAACATATTAGTCAAAGCTTTGGAAGATATTTCTTATGGCTAGCCAATCACATAAATGCTTTATTTGTTGTTTTCACCCTTGCACTTCAACTTTCTCTTTCATATACATTTTCCCTCAAACATTTGATAACCTTTCAATTTACTCCATAAGTCATAACTTAATCTAATCTAAAACATATAATCACGCTTAATTATTTCACTAATCACTTTCTCATCTTAATCACTTACACTTAAGCATGCTCCATCCCACATAAAAGTACTTAAACAATAACATTTTTTGTCAAGGGCAAAATTAGGTTTAAACCCACTTAAAACTTCTAATAAATCATAACATTAGGGATTTTGCTCACTTAGGGTTTCTAACCTTCTTAAACTTAATTAATCTATACCAAATGGATTAAATCCTATTCTTACCCACACTAAGACACACATTAACCTTACTAACTTTAATCACCACTCGAACTTGTAACCAATACATAACTAGGGTTTAAATCCACTTAGGACGGGCTGGGGCCTCACAGAGAGTGTGAGAACCCGTATTTTCCCTAATAATTTTCCTAGGGTTTATTTCCTTTAATGGCATGTTTTCTCCATTTTCTGGCTTAGGAAAATTCTCCTGGTGAATTTTATGAGTAATTATAGTTTTTAGATGATTTTTCTAGTATTGGAGAGTTTTGGAGAAATTACGGATATCTAATGGACGTGGGCCCCACTAGTGCGAAAAGTTCGGAAAAATTCGGCCAATAAGGTTAAGTTTCGGATACTGGTTGAAATTTATCGGGTGTTAAGAGATAAGTGGAGGATGAGATGTGATTGATGTGAGAGGAAACAAAAGGATAGAAATGCATTTAATGGAGTGACAAGTGTCACACTTCTATTGGTTGAAACCTAAGACAACTATTCACCTTTTGACCTTTCTTTACCATTTGATTAAATATCTCAAAATTGACTAAAAAATCACCATTTCTTTCTCTATGTTGGCCCGCCACCTTGAGCTCAAGAAGGAAGAAACCTCTTCAAAATTTTAGCTACCATCTAGTGCAAATCATCCAAACCAATTGCTTACAATTGTTTCTACTCCATAAAATCCCCCCATTTGGTGCTAGTAAGTGATTTTGTGGAAGTGTTCAAGGAAGCTAAGGTGTCCATTAACTCCACTTCTCTTGTTTACCAGGTGAGTGGTGATTGACCTTCCTCCTATACTTAATGATGCTTAATTTGTGCCTAGTGGTGGCTAAAGTGCTGAAATTTGTGGTTTATTTCTTGGTTTGAGAGGAATTGGTGAAGTTTTCAATTTATTGATGAATTTTCTGGTTTAATGTGATCATGATGTTGTGGTTATTTATGATGGTTGGTAATGAGGGGTAATGACTCTAGTAGGTGTAAATGATTGGTAATTGCAACCAATTTTGGGTTTGGAAGGAATTTGAGAAAGTTAGGGTTTCATAACCCCCTTTTCTGTCCGGTTTTGTATCATATGGTTAGAGGCCGAATTGGCCTTTGCTTAAAACATGCAAGTTGTAGGTATTGATGTGTTTGAGGTACCTGTAAAATTTCAGGCCATTTGGAGTAGTGTAGAGTGAGAAATGCCGAAATTACTATTGATGTTCTGGGTTCATCAGGATGGCCGAACTGCGCCTGTAATCGGCTGTTTTGACTGGAATTGCTGTGGATTTGGTTGTTGAGGTCTTCTGATGAAATGTAGATTGGTGTCTTAGCTACCGCATGCCTTTGGAATCAATGAATTTGGACTTGTACAGACTGAGTTGGACTAATTACAGCATAGTGTAATTTGTAAACCTGCAATTAAGGTTCTGGTTTGGTATTTTGCATATTTGACCTAGTTGTGCTAGGATTTGGACTGAGTGGCCTTCTACATTGTTGTAGCCCTGTCTTTTAGCTTCGAGATGGTGGGTCTTTCACCCTCATCCGATAAGCGTAGCGCAATTTGTGCCATTACCGCAAAATTAGGACGAAAACTGTTTTGTCAAGGTCAAGTTAGTTACATTGCTGAAATTTCTGGTTACCTATACTCCTTGTCTATGTTTATGAAACCCTATTGGGGTTGTGATTGGCATGGCTTTATGACTCGTTATCGAGTCTCATTGTATTTGTTTACGTGTTTTAGGACGTGACGGGGGTTCACGACGTCCTTTTAACGACGGTGCATGAAACATCACCTACTTGAGTTGTGAGTATACTACTCACTTGAATGTTACAATGTGGCTTTGCTATATGTGATTTTGATGCCTTGAAGGCTTATTTGGCTATTGGAATTGATTGAGGCGAGGGTGTACTTGACCGCCCTCACCTCTTGTGATACCGTTAATGACTGTTTACCGCTTCACTGATATACTGCACTTGCTATATGAGATATTGAATTCACTTCATGAAAAACTGATTTGGTGTCGTTTGGACGAGTATCCAACGGCCTTACTGTACTACTGAGCTCAACCCCATTGGTAGTCAATTGAATCGAGCCGGCGGGGGCTTGGTCGTGAAAATTGACATGCCACGAGGACTGTACTGGGGAATCTTGTGGTAATGAGACTCTTGATTCCGGTAAACTCGAGTATTACCAAAAGCTACTGATTGGAGTGCGGGCCCGGTTGGGGTATGTCTGGTGGAAGGGATGGGAGTGAAGTGGGTTCTACGGTTGGTACTCATAAACGTTGACGGAGAGTCAATGAGATTGGATCAAGAATGTAAGCGTGGAAATGGGCTCTTGAGAGCCGTCCGTATCCTTTTACCGACTTGTTTTATTCTTTAATTGTGTGCTTGAAGTGAAAGGTTATGCTTATGTCATCTTTGTTGCTTATGTGGTAGTAACTCACTGGGCTTAAGCTCATTCCGTTCCATTTGTTTTCCTTACAGGGATATAATTACTTTTGGGATTGGATTGGATAGTCGATTGCCAAGTTGAGCTAGTGTAAATGTCTTTTGTTTAGCTCTTTGAATGAAACCCTAATGTGTATTGGGTTCAATGACTTTTGATTGGCAATCCGAACATGTATATCCATGATGAATAGTTTTTGACATGCCAATTTGGTTGTATTAATGTTTGGTGGGATTTCAGATTCTACTAGTCCAGGCACTATTCATCGTTTTCATTTTTTTTATATTTTGTTATTTTGGTTCTTGTGGCTTGTTCGAGCGCGCTTTTACTTTTCCGAAACGTTTTAGATCGCGTGTTACTGCTCGTTAGTCCTGGCGAGAGCTGGGCAGGCAGTCCGCTAACCCCTTTGGTTCGCCTTAGGGGAAGGTGGGGCTGTTACAAGTGGTATCAGAGCCACTTCGCGTGGTCTCTGCGCGGAGTGAGACTGGGCCAAGTGGTGTTGTGGTCCTAATTTCATGAATATGTCTAAGTGCTCGTTTGAGCATAAGTTATGAACCGGGCATGTGATAAGTGTACGAATCATTATCATGGGACTCGAGGAAGCTAGGTATGTATGTCGGGTAGGAATCTTTAATAAGGATGGTTTACTCTTGGGACCGGCCGGCTCGAGTTGTGAATTATCTTAGATGGGATTCTTGCGCCCGGATACGAAGGATATGAGGGCCTAGGTTAGAAAGGATTTGGTGAACTAGAAAGGCCATTCCTCGGGGGATCGTCTATGTTTGTTTCTGACTTGCCTGTACTTGACTCGACTGATTGTATATATGTGTGTGGCTTGATCTTTCTTGGCTTGTATATATATGTTTGTGATCCTGTTTGGATTGTATAACTATGTGTTATTGTGAAAGTTTTGAGTGTTACTTACATGCCTTGTTACTACTTTGGTTTAGTATTCTTGCCTAGACCAAGTAAACTTATGGAAGGTACACGGAGTGGTCGGGGACGTGGGCGCAGAACTAGACAACCCACACCGGTTAGGGGTACGGGGGAAACCTCTACTGGACCCAATCTGGAACCGCAAGTAAACCCTAATGTGCAAATAACTGCTGTTATGCAGCAAATGACAAACTTACTAGCACAAGTAGTGCAACAACAAGGCCAGAACCCAAACCCTAACCCTGGAAACCCTGGTAACCATATCGAGAGCGAAGACAGAGCTCTCGAACGATTTCAAAAGTTCGCTCCGCCAAAGTTTGTTGGGGGACCCGACCCAGACGTTGCCGAAAGATGGCTTGAAAAGATGGTGGATATATTTGCAGCCCTACACTACCCTGACGAACGGCAGGTGACTTTTGCCGTGTTCCAGCTTGAGGGGGCAGCCCGTTCCTGGTGGAACGTAATTCGGCAGAAGTGGGAACGAGAACAGACACCTAGGACTTGGGTGAACTTCATCAGAGAGTTTAATGCGAAGTTTTTCCCTCCTCTAGTTCAGGAGAGGAAGGAAGACGAGTTCATTCGACTCCGCCAAGGAGCTCAAACTGTGGCGGAATATGAGAGCCAGTTCACCCGCCTATCCAAATTTGCACCCGAACTCATCATGACCGAGCAACGACGAATACGGCGATTTGTCCAGGGCCTGAACGTAGAAATCCAGAAGGACCTCGCGGCAGCCCAAATTAACGCCTTCAGCGAAGCAGTGGAGAAGGCACAACGAGTAGAGAATGCTAGGCTCCAGGTGAAAACTTCCAGGCGAAAAAGAGAGGATTTCCTGGAAGTAGTTCGGGGCAGGGGGATGAAAGTACCCCTCCCAAGTTTGGGTGGGGAACGGGAGGAGTAAGGATGCCGGGAGTGTCACAAGAGAGCCCGTCAAGAGGAGGCTCGGCTTCTGCAGCACGCGGACCCTGCGGGTATTGCGGAAAATTAAACCACTCGGAGGACAATTGCTGGAAGAAAGGAGGAAAATGCTTGCTCTGTGGGAGTGCCGAACATCAAATTGCTAACTGTCCAGCTCGCCTGCGCGAGCGGCAAGGGACTCTGCCACCAACTACGACCAACACTGCCCAGCCGAAGGGGGACAAGGATGGATCGAAAGTGTCCTCTCGGGTGTACTCCTTAGAACAACATCAAGTCTTTGACCCATTAGAGGACGTGGAAGGTAATAATTTACTGAACCTGGCTAGTGAAGGGGTACAGATCTGTTAGCTAAGTATAATGCTCAATTTAATCCTGGAGTAGTCAATGATAAGGAATTTCGAGGACGAAATTCTTTTAAGGGGGAGAGAGTGTGAGAACCCGTATTTTCCCTAATAATTTTCCTAGGGTTTATTTCCTTTAATGGCATGTTTTCTCCATTTTCTGGCTTAGGAAAATTCTCCTGGTGAATTTTATGAGTAATTATAGTTTTTAGATGATTTTTCTAGTATTGGAGAGTTTTTGAGAAATTACGGATATCTAATGGACGTGGGCCCCACTAGTGCGAAAAGTTCGGAAAAATTCGGCCAATAAGGTTAAGTTTCGGATACTGGTTGAAATTTATCGGGTGTTAAGAGATAAGTGGAGGATGAGATGTGATTGATGTGAGAGGAAACAAAAGGATAGAAATGCATTTAATGGAGTGACAAGGGTCACACTTCTATTGGTTGAAGCCTAAGACAACTATTCACCTTTTGACCTTTCTTTACCATTTGATTAAATATCTCAAAATTGACTAAAAAATCACCATTTCTTTCTCTATGTTGGCCGGCCACCTTGAGCTCAAGAAGGAAGAAACCTCTTCAAAGTTTTAGCTACCATCTAGTGCAAATCATCCAAACCAATTGCTTACAATTGTTTCTACTCCATAAAATCCCTCCATTTGGTGCTAGTAAGTGATTTTGTGGAAGTGTTCAAGGAAGCTAAGGTGTCCATTAACTCCTCTTCTCTTGTTTACCAGGTGAGTGGTGATTGACCTTCCTCCTATACTTAATGATGCTTAATTTGTGCCTAGTGGTGGCTAAAGTGCTGAAATTTGTGGTTTATTTCTTGGTTTGAGAGGAATTGGTGAAGTTTTCAATTTATTGATGAATTTTCTGGTTTAATGTGATCATGATGTTGTGGTTATTTATGATGGTTGGTAATGAGGGGTAATGACTCTAGTAGGTGTAAATGATTGGTAATTGCAACCAATTTTGGGTTTGGAAGGAATTTGAGAAAGTTAGGGTTTCATAACCACCTTTTCTGTCCGGTTTTGTATCATATGGTTAGAGGACGAATTGGCCTTTGCTTAAAACATGCAAGTTGTAGGTATTGATGTGTTTGAGGTACCTGTAAAATTTCAGGTCATTTGGAGTAGTGTAGAGTGAGAAATGCCGAAATTACTATTGCTGTTCTGGGTTCATCAGGATGGCCGAACTGCGCCTGTAATCGGCTGTTTTGACTGGAATTGCTGTGGATTTGGTTGTTGAGGTCTTCTGATGAAATGTAGATTGGTGTCTTAGCTACCGCATGCCTTTGGAATCAATGAATTTGGACTTGTACAGACTGAGTTGGACTAATTACAGCATAGTGTAATTTGTAAACCTGCAATTAAGGTTCTGGTTTGGTATTTTGCATATTTGACCTAGTTGTGCTAGGATTTGGACTGAGTGGCCTTCTACATTGTTGTAGCCCTGTCTTTTAGCTTCGATATGGTGGGTTTTTCACCCTCATCCGATAAGCGTAGCGCAATTTGTGCCATTACCGCAAAATTAGGACGAAAACTGTTTTGTCAAGGTCAAGTTAGTTACATTGCTGAAATTTCTGGTTACCTATACTCCTTGTCTATGTTTATGAAACCCTATTGGGGTTGTGATTGGCATGGCTTTATGACTCGTTATCGAGTCTCATTGTATTTGTTTACGTGTTTTAGGATGTGACGGGGGTTCACGACGTCCTTTTAACGACGGTGCATGAAACATCACCTACTTGAGTTGTGAGTATACTACTCACTTGAATGTTACAATGTGGCTTTGCTATATGTGATTTTGATGCCTTGAAGGCTTATTTGGCTATTGGAATTGATTGAGGCGAGGGTGTACTTGACCGCCCTCACCTCTTGTGATACCGTTAATGACTGTTTACCGCTTCACTGATATACTGCACTTGCTATATGAGATATTGAATTCACTTCATGAAAAACTGATTTGGTGTCGTTTGGACGAGTATCCAACGGCCTTACTGTACTACTGAGCTCAACCCCATTGGTAGTCAATTGAATCGAGCCGGCGGGGGCTTGGTCGTGAAAATTGACATGCCACGAGGACTGTACTGGGGAATCTTGTGTAATGAGACTCTTGATTCCGGTAAACTCGAGTATTACCAAAAGCTACTGATTGGAGTGCGGGCCCGGTTGGGGTATGTCTGGTGGAAGGGATGGGAGTGAAGTGGGTTCTACGGTTGGTACTCATAAACGTTGACGGAGAGTCAATGAGATTGGATCAAGAATGTAAGCGTGGAAATGGGCTCTTGAGAGCCGTCCGTATCCTTTTACCGACTTGTTTTATTCTTTAATTGTGTGCTTGAAGTGAAAGGTTATGCTTATGTCATCTTTGTTGCTTATGTGGTAGTAACTCACTGGGCTTAAGCTCATTCCGTTCCATTTGTTTTCCTTACAGGGATATAATTACTTTTGGGATTGGATTGGATAGTCGATTGCCAAGTTGAGCTAGTGTAAATGTCTTTTGTTTAGCTCTTTGAATGAAACCCTAATGTGTATTGGGTTCAATGACTTTTGATTGGCAATCCGAACATGTATATCCATGATGAATAGTTTTTGACATGCCAATTTGGTTGTATTAATGTTTGGTGGGATTTCAGATTCTACTAGTCCAGGCACTATTCATCGTTTTCATTTTTTTTATATTTTGTTATTTTGGTTCTTGTGGCTTGTTCGAGCGCGCTTTTACTTTTCCGAAACGTTTTAGATCGCGTGTTACTGCTCGTTAGTCCTGGCGAGAGCTGGGCAGGCAGTCCGCTAACCCCTTTGGTTCGCCTTAGGGGAAGGTGGGGCTGTTACAAGTGGTATCAGAGCCACTTCGCGTGGTCTCTGCGCGGAGTGAGACTGGGCCAAGTGGTGTTGTGGTCCTAATTTCATGAATATGTCTAAGTGCTCGTTTGAGCATAAGTTATGAACCGGGCATGTGATAAGTGTACGAATCATTATCATGGGACTCGAGGAAGCTAGGTATGTATGTCGGGTAGGAATCTTTAATAAGGATGGTTTACTCTTGGGACCGGCCGGCTCGAGTTGTGAATTATCTTAGATGGGATTCTTGCGCCCGGATACGAAGGATATGAGGGCCTAGGTTAGAAAGGATTTGGTGAACTAGAAAGGCCATTCCTCGGGGGATCGTCTATGTTTGTTTCTGACTTGCCTGTACTTGACTCGACTGATTGTATATATGTGTGTGGCTTGATCTTGCTTGGCTTGTATATATATGTTTGTGATCCTGTTTGGATTGTATAACTATGTGTTATTGTGAAAGTTTTGAGTGTTACTTACATGCCTTGTTACTACTTTGGTTTAGTATTCTTGCCTAGACCAAGTAAACTTATGGAAGGTACACGGAGTGGTCGGGGACGTGGGCGCAGAACTAGACAACCCACACCGGTTAGGGGTACGGGGGAAACCTCTACTGGACCCAATCTGGAACCGCAAGTAAACCCTAATGTGCAAATAACTGCTGTTATGCAGCAAATGACAAACTTACTAGCACAAGTAGTGCAACAACAAGGCCAGAACCCAAACCCTAACCCTGGAAACCCTGGTAACCATATCGAGAGCGAAGACAGAGCTCTCGAACGATTTCAAAAGTTCGCTCCGCCAAAGTTTGTTGGGGGACCCGACCCAGACGTTGCCGAAAGATGGCTTGAAAAGATGGTGGATATATTTGCAGCCCTACACTACCCTGACGAACGGCAGGTGACTTTTGCCGTGTTCCAGCTTGAGGGGGCAGCCCGTTCCTGGTGGAACGTAATTCGGCAGAAGTGGGAACGAGAACAGACACCTAGGACTTGGGTGAACTTCATCAGAGAGTTTAATGCGAAGTTTTTCCCTCCTCTAGTTCAGGAGAGGAAGGAAGACGAGTTCATTCGACTCCGCCAAGGAGCTCAAACTGTGGCGGAATATGAGAGCCAGTTCACCCGCCTATCCAAATTTGCACCCGAACTCATCATGACCGAGCAACGACGAATACGGCGATTTGTCCAGGGCCTGAACGTAGAAATCCAGAAGGACCTCGCGGCAGCCCAAATTAACGCCTTCAGCGAAGCAGTGGAGAAGGCACAACGAGTAGAGAATGCTAGGCTCCAGGTGAAAACTTCCAGGCGAAAAAGAGAGGATTTCCTGTAAGTAGTTCGGGGCAGGGGGATAAAAGTACCCCTCCCAAGTTTGGGTGGGGAACGGGAGGAGTAAGGATGCCGGGAGTGTCACAAGAGAGCCCGTCAAGAGGAGGCTCGGCTTCTGCAGCACGCGGACCCTGCGGGTATTGCGGAAAATTAAACCACTCGGAGGACAATTGCTGGAAGAAAGGAGGAAAATGCTTGCTCTGTGGGAGTGCCGAACATCAAATTGCTAACTGTCCAGCTCGCCTGCGCGAGCGGCAAGGGACTCTGCCACCAACTACGACCAATACTGCCCAGCCGAAGGGGGACAAGGATGGATCGAAAGTGTCCTCTCGGGTGTACTCCTTAGAACAACATCAAGTCTTTGACCCATTAGAGGACGTGGAAGGTAATAATTTACTGAACCTGGCTAGTGAAGGGGTACAGATCTGTTAGCTAAGTATAATGCTCAATTTAATCCTGGAGTAGTCAATGATAAGGAATTTCGAGGACGAAATTCTTTTAAGGGGGAGAGAGTGTGAGAACCCGTATTTTCCCTAATAATTTTCCTAGGGTTTATTTCCTTTAATGGCATGTTTTCTCCATTTTTTGGCTTAGGAAAATTCTCCTGGTGAATTTTATGAGTAATTATAGTTTTTAGATGATTTTTCTAGTATTGGAGAGTTTTTGAGAAATTACGGATATCTAATGGACGTGGGCCCCACTAGTGCGAAAAGTTCAGAAAAATTCGGCCAATAAGGTTAAGTTTCGGATACTGGTTGAAATTTATCGGGTGTTAAGAGATAAGTGGAGGATGAGATGTGATTGATGTGAGAGGAAACAAAAGGATAGAAATGCATTTAATGGAGTGACAAGTGTCACACTTCTATTGGTTGAAACCTAAGACAACTATTCACCTTTTGACCTTTCTTTACCATTTGATTAAATATCTCAAAATTGACTAAAAAATCACCATTTCTTTCTCTATGTTGGCCCGCCACCTTGAGCTCAAGAAGGAAGAAACCTCTTCAAAATTTTAGCTACCATCTAGTGCAAATCATCCAAACCAATTGCTTACAATTGTTTCTACTCCATAAAATCCCTCCATTTGGTGCTAGTAAGTGATTTTGTGGAAGTGTTCAAGGAAGCTAAGGTGTCCATTAACTCCTCTTCTCTTGTTTACCAGGTGAGTGGTGATTGACCTTCCTCCTATACTTAATGATGCTTAATTTGTGCCTAGTGGTGGCTAAAGTGCTGAAATTTGTGGTTTATTTCTTGGTTTGAGAGGAATTGGTGAAGTTTTCAATTTATTGATGAATTTTCTGGTTTAATGTGATCATGATGTTGTGGTTATTTATGATGGTTGGTAATGAGGGGTAATGACTCTAGTAGGTGTAAATGATTGGTAATTGCAACCAATTTTGGGTTTGGAAGGAATTTGAGAAAGTTAGGGTTTCATAACCCCCTTTTCTGTCCGGTTTTGTATCATATGGTTAGAGGACGAATTGGCCTTTGTTTAAAACATGCAAGTTGTAGGTATTGATGTGTTTGAGGTACCTGTAAAATTTCAGGTCATTTGGAGTAGTGTAGAGTGAGAAATGCCGAAATTACTATTGCTGTTCTGGGTTCATCAGGATGGCCGAACTGCGCCTCTAATCGGCTGTTTTGACTGGAATTGCTGTGGATTTGGTTGTTGAGGTCTTCTGATGAAATGTAGATTGGTGTCTTAGCTACCGCATGCCTTTGGAATCAATGAATTTGGACTTGTACAGACTGAGTTGGACTAATTACAGCATAGTGTAATTTGTAAACCTGCAATTAAGGTTCTGGTTTGGTATTTTGCATATTTGACCTAGTTGTGCTAGGATTTGGACTGAGTGGCCTTCTACATTGTTGTAGCCCTGTCTTTTAGCTTCGAGATGGTGGGTCTTTCACCCTCATCCGATAAGCGTAGCGCAATTTGTGCCATTACCGCAAAATTAGGACGAAAACTGTTTTGTCAAGGTCAAGTTAGTTACATTGCTGAAATTTCTGGTTACCTATACTCCTTGTCTATGTTTATGAAACCCTATTGGGGTTGTGATTGGCATGGCTTTATGACTCGTTATCGAGTCTCATTGTATTTGTTTACGTGTTTTAGGACGTGACGGGGGTTCACGACGTCCTTTTAACGACGGTGCATGAAACATCACCTACTTGAGTTGTGAGTATACTACTCACTTGAATGTTACAATGTGGCTTTGCTATATGTGATTTTGATGCCTTGAAGGCTTATTTGGCTATTGGAATTGATTGAGGCGAGGGTGTACTTGACCGCCCTCACCTCTTGTGATACCGTTAATGACTGTTTACCGCTTCACTGATATACTGCACTTGCTATATGAGATATTGAATTCACTTCATGAAAAACTGATTTGGTGTCGTTTGGACGAGTATCCAACGGCCTTACTGTACTACTGAGCTCAACCCCATTGGTAGTCAATTGAATCGAGCCGGCGGGGGCTTGGTCGTGAAAATTGACATGCCACGAGGACTGTACTGGGGAATCTTGTGGTAATGAGACTCTTGATTCCGGTAAACTCGAGTATTACCAAAAGCTACTGATTGGAGTGCGGGCCCGGTTGGGGTATGTCTGGTGGAAGGGATGGGAGTGAAGTGGGTTCTACGGTTGGTACTCATAAACGTTGACGGAGAGTCAATGAGATTGGATCAAGAATGTAAGCGTGGAAATGGGCTCTTGAGAGCCGTCCGTATCCTTTTACCGACTTGTTTTATTCTTTAATTGTGTGCTTGAAGTGAAAGGTTATGCTTATGTCATCTTTGTTGCTTATGTGGTAGTAACTCACTGGGCTTAAGCTCATTCCGTTCCATTTGTTTTCCTTACAGGTATATAATTACTTTTGGGATTGGATTGGATAGTCGATTGCCAAGTTGAGCTAGTGTAAATGTCTTTTGTTTAGCTCTTTGAATGAAACCCTAATGTGTATTGGGTTCAATGACTTTTGATTGGCAATCCGAACATGTATATCCATGATGAATAGTTTTTGACATGCCAATTTGGTTGTATTAATGTTTGGTGGGATTTCAGATTCTACTAGTCCAGGCACTATTCATCGTTTTCGTTTTTTTTATATTTTGTTATTTTGGTTCTTGTGGCTTGTTCGAGCGCGCTTTTACTTTTCCGAAACGTTTTAGATCGCGTGTTACTGCTCGTTAGTCCTGGCGAGAGCTGGGCAGGCAGTCCGCTAACCCCTTTGGTTCGCCTTAGGGGAAGAGTCGCGTGGCTGGTGAGACTAGGCCAAGTGGTGTTGTGGTCCTAATTTCATGAATATGTCTAAGTGCTCGTTTGAGCATAAGTTATGAACCGGGCATGTGATAAGTGTACGAATCATTATCATGGGACTCGAGGAAGCTAGGTATGTATGTCGGGTAGGAATCTTTAATAAGGATGGTTTACTCTTGGGACCGGCCGGCTCGAGTTGTGAATTATCTTAGATGGGATTCTTGCGCCCGGATACGAAGGATATGAGGGCCTAGGTTAGAAAGGATTTGGTGAACTAGAAAGGCCATTCCTCGGGGGATCGTCTATGTTTGTTTCTGACTTGCCTGTACTTGACTCGACTGATTGTATATATGTGTGTGGCTTGATCTTGCTTGGCTTGTATATATATGTTTGTGATCCTGTTTGGATTGTATAACTATGTGTTATTGTGAAAGTTTTGAGTGTTACTTACATGCCTTGTTACTACTTTGGTTTAGTATTCTTGCCTAGACCAAGTAAACTTATGGAAGGTACACGGAGTGGTCGGGGACGTGGGCGCAAAACTAGACAACCCACACCGGTTAGGGGTACGGGGGAAACCTCTACTGGACCCAATCTGGAACCGCAAGTAAACCCTAATGTGCAAATAACTGCTGTTATGCAGCAAATGACAAACTTACTAGCACAAGTAGTGCAACAACAAGGCCAGAACCCAAACCCTAACCCTGGAAACCCTGGTAACCATATCGAGAGCGAAGACAGAGCTCTCGAACGATTTCAAAAGTTCGCTCCGCCAAAGTTTGTTGGGGGACCCGACCCAAACGTTGCCGAAAGATGGCTTGAAAAGATGGTGGATATATTTGCAGCCCTACACTACCCTGACGAACGGCAGGTGACTTTTGCCCTGTTCCAGCTTGAGGGGGCAGCCCGTTCCTGGTGGAACGTAATTCGGCAGAAGTGGGAACGAGAACAGACACCTAGGACTTGGGTGAACTTCATCAGAGGGTTTAATGCGAAGTTTTTCCCTCCTCTAGTTCAGGAGAGGAAGGAAGACGAGTTCATTCGACTCCGCCAAGGAGCTCAAACTGTGGCGGAATATGAGAGCCAGTTCACCCGCCTATCCAAATTTGCACCCGAACTCATCATGACCGAGCAACGACGAATACGGCGATTTGTCCAGGGCCTGAACGTAGAAATCCAGAAGGACCTCGTGGCAGCCCAAATTAACGCCTTCAGCGAAGCAGTGGAGAAGGCACAACGAGTAGAGAATGCTAGGCTCCAGGTGAAAACTTCCAGGCGAAAAAGAGAGGATTTCCTGGAAGTAGTTCGGGGCAGGGGGATGAAAGTACCCCTCCCAAGTTTGGGTGGGGAACGGGAGGAGTAAGGATGCCGGGAGTGTCACAAGAGAGCCCGTCAAGAGGAGGCTCGGCTTCTGCAGCACGCGGACCCTGCGGGTATTGCGGAAAATTAAACCACTCGGAGGACAATTGCTGGAAGAAAGGAGGAAAATGCTTGCTCTGTGGGAGTGCCGAACATCAAATTGCTAACTGTCCAGCTCGCCTGCGCGAGTGGCAAGGGACTCTGCCACCAACTACGACCAACACTGCCCAGCCGAAGGGGGACAAGGATGGATCGAAAGTGTCCTCTCGGGTGTACTCCTTAGAACAACATCAAGTCTTTGACCCATTAGAGGACGTGGAAGGTAATAATTTACTGAACCTGGCCAGTGAAGGGGTACAGATCTGTTAGCTAAGTATAATGCTCAATTTAATCCTGGAGTAGTCAATGATAAGGAATTTCGAGGACGAAATTCTTTTAAGGGGGAGAGAGTGTGAGAACCCGTATTTTCCCTAATAATTTTCCTAGGGTTTATTTCCTTTAATGGCATGTTTTCTCCATTTTTTGGCTTAGGAAAATTCTCCTGGTGAATTTTATGAGTAATTATAGTTTTTAGATGATTTTTCTAGTATTGGAGAGTTTTTGAGAAATTACGGATATCTAATGGACGTGGGCCCCACTAGTGCGAAAAGTTCAGAAAAATTCGGCCAATAAGGTTAAGTTTCGGATACTGGTTGAAATTTATCGGGTGTTAAGAGATAAGTGGAGGATGAGATGTGATTGATGTGAGAGGAAACAAAAGGATAGAAATGCATTTAATGGAGTGACAAGTGTCACACTTCTATTGGTTGAAACCTAAGACAACTATTCACCTTTTGACCTTTCTTTACCATTTGATTAAATATCTCAAAATTGACTAAAAAATCACCATTTCTTTCTCTATGTTGGCCCGCCACCTTGAGCTCAAGAAGGAAGAAACCTCTTCAAAATTTTAGCTACCATCTAGTGCAAATCATCCAAACCAATTGCTTACAATTGTTTCTACTCCATAAAATCCCTCCATTTGGTGCTAGTAAGTGATTTTGTGGAAGTGTTCAAGGAAGCTAAGGTGTCCATTAACTCCTCTTCTCTTGTTTACCAGGTGAGTGGTGATTGACCTTCCTCTTATACTTAATGATGCTTAATTTGTGCCTAGTGGTGGCTAAAGTGCTGAAATTTGTGGTTTATTTCTTGGTTTGAGAGGAATTGGTGAAGTTTTCAATTTATTGATGAATTTTCTGGTTTAATGTGATCATGATGTTGTGGTTATTTATGATGGTTGGTAATGAGGGGTAATGACTCTAGTAGGTATAAATGATTGGTAATTGCAACCAATTTTGGGTTTGGAAGGAATTTGAGAAAGTTAGGGTTTCATAACCCCCTTTTCTGTCTGATTTTGTATCATATGGTTAGAGGCCGAATTGGCCTTTGCTTAAAACATGAAAGTTATAGGTATTGATGTGTTTGAGGTACCTGTAAAATTTCAGGTCATTTGGAGTAGTGTAGAGTGAGAAATACCGAAATTACTATTTCTGTTCTGGGTTCATCAGGATGGCCGAACTGCGCCTGTAATCGGCTGTTTTGACTGGAATTGCTTTGGATTTGGTTGTTGAGGTATTCTGATGAAATGTAGATTGATGTGTTAGCTACCGCATGCCTTTGGAATCAATTAATTTGGACTTGTACAGACTGAGTTGGACTAATTATAGCATAGTGTAATTTGTAAACCTGCAATTAAGGTTCTGGTTTGGTATTTTGCATATTTGACCTAGTTGTGCTAGGATTTGGACTGAGTGGCCTTCTACATTGTTGTAGCCCTGTCTTTTAGCTTCGAGATGGTGGGTCTTTCACCCTCATCCGATAAGCGTAGCGCAATTTGTGCCATTACCGCAAAATTAGGACGAAAACTGTTTTGTCAAGGTCAAGTTAGTTACATTGCTGAAATTTCTGGTTACCTATACTCCTTGTCTATGTTTATGAAACCCTATTGGGGTTGTGATTGGCATGGCTTTATGACTCGTTATCGAGTCTCATTGTATTTGTTTACGTGTTTTAGGACGTGACGGGGGTTCACGACGTCCTTTTAACGACGGTGCATGAAACATCACCTACTTGAGTTGTGAGTATACTACTCACTTGAATGTTACAATGTGGCTTTGCTATATGTGATTTTGATGCCTTGAAGGCTTATTTGGCTATTGGAATTGATTGAGGCGAGGGTGTACTTGACCGCCCTCACCTCTTGTGATACCGTTAATGACTGTTTACCGCTTCACTGATATACTGCACTTGCTATATGAGATATTGAATTCACTTCATGAAAAACTGATTTGGTGTCGTTTGGACGAGTATCCAACGGCCTTACTGTACTACTGAGCTCAACCCCATTGGTAGTCAATTGAATCGAGCCGGCGGGGGCTTGGTCGTGAAAATTGACATGCCACGAGGACTGTACTGGGGAATCTTGTGGTAATGAGACTCTTGATTCCGGTAAACTCGAGTATTACCAAAAGCTACTGATTGGAGTGCGGGCCCGGTTGGGGTATGTCTGGTGGAAGGGATGGGAGTGAAGTGGGTTCTACGGTTGGTACTCATAAACGTTGACGGAGAGTCAATGAGATTGGATCAAGAATGTAAGCGTGGAAATGGGCTCTTGAGAGCCGTCCGTATCCTTTTACCGACTTGTTTTATTCTTTAATTGTGTGCTTGAAGTGAAAGGTTATGCTTATGTGATCTTTGTTGCTTATGTGGTAGTAACTCACTGGGCTTAAGCTCATTCCGTTCCATTTGTTTTCCTTACAGGGATATAATTACTTTTGGGATTGGATTGGATAGTCGATTGCCAAGTTGAGCTAGTGTAAATGTCTTTTGTTTAGCTCTTTGAATGAAACCCTAATGTGTATTGGGTTCAATGACTTTTGATTGGCAATCCGAACATGTATATCCATGATGAATAGTTTTTGACATGCCAATTTGGTTGTATTAATGTTTGGTGGGATTTCAGATTCTACTAGTCCAGGCACTATTCATCGTTTTCGTTTTTTTTATATTTTGTTATTTTGGTTCTTGTGGCTTGTTCGAGCGCGCTTTTACTTTTCCGAAACGTTTTAGATCGCGTGTTACTGCTCGTTAGTCCTGGCGAGAGTTGGGCAGGCAGTCCGCTAACCTCTTTGGTTCGCCTTAGGGGAAGGTGGGGCTGTTACAATTACAATGTACAATAATCAAATTGGAACTATAGTTTATGAATCAATACTTGTATCAAATAGATTTAGTGTTTCATGCATGTATTAGTAAACCATTTTGGTTATTTGATCAACTAAACAGATTGTTTAGTCTTGTCAGACCAAACAGATTTTTTTTCATATGTTTAGTCTTGTCAGATTGTTTAGTCTTGTTAGACTAAACAGATTGTTTAGTCTAATCAGATTGGTTAAATTGATACCAAAAATATTTGCATTAAAAGATCTTTTTTTGAATCATAAACATATTTTTAATAAGCGTTTTAGTTTGTGAACATTATTTTTGGTAGAGATCCTAATGTTGGGATGCCTTGAATCAATTTTTCGACCTTCGCTGAGCTATTCACTTGTTTGGTTGCATCTGTTATAACTGTTTGGATCAAGAGTTTTTGGAGTGTTTTTCAAAAATTAGTTTTTCGAATATAATAAAAATTTTTAAAAAGTACACTAAAAGATAATCAAAAAATTAATTTAAATTTTTGTAAAATTTTAAAAAATATCTCAAAAAATACTTTAGAAACTCTTCTATTCTTAAATATCCCAAAATATTTTCTAAAAATATTTCAAAATATACTCTAAAAATTCTGCTACTGCAAAGTTTTTCAAAAATACCCCAAAAAACAGCTAATATATGTGTAGCAAATGTTAGTAAAAAAAGAAAAAATCCAAAAATACTAAAATTTTATATTCCAAAGTTTTAATACAACTTGTGAACTAAAAAAGCTCAAAATAATAAACAATGTTAATTGCGCAAAGATTGGGAAAAGAAAAAGAGATCGAAGGCGTTATTTCTATAAAAAAGGTTCAACAATTTAGAGAGAGAAGGCGTTCTTTTTTAATGTGCAATAGTGGAAGCAGGAATCTGAAAATTGAAGGAGTAGAGGCGGGGTTCTAAATTAAGCAGGAACGACATCGTTTGAAGTTGATTTGGAAGAAAAGCACTCAACAACACTTAGCCAAATTTCAGACAAAACTCATTTCCCTCTTTCTTTGCCTTCGGACACCATCTTCTTCTCCTTCTCTCCACTAGTATGTTGCTAAAATTACTGAGATAATCACTAAATTGAGCTACCCAAACTGAAATTGCAGCTTTAGTAGGTAGCAGATAGCAAATATCCCTAAGTTGAGCCACCATTTGCTTCCCTAAATTGAGCTACCCAAACTGATAGGGCAGTTTTAGTAGAGTGGGAGATAACAAATATCCCTAGTTCGTCATGGCATTTGACCATGAATTTTGGGGAAAAGCCAGAGTTTGAAGAATGAATCAGAAGGAAAAGAAGACCTAAGGTTGTGACGGCATAATTTGAGGTAAAAAATCTCAATATTTTCCATCTATTTTCGAACAGTTCTGTCTAATGTAGGTCGTGTGCGCTGAATGTTGAGTTGTGAGAGTGAAACGAAGTGGAAGGGAGGGTTGTGAGCTGCATGTTGAGCTGAATCTTGGATTGGGGAGGGGTTGTGACCTGAATGTTGAGCTGAATCTTGGAAGGGACGAAATTTTGGAGGAAATTTTAGAAATTCTGTGCCTTTGCTTTCAATACTACTATTTGGGTTGAGACCGTAGGAAGAAAACCTGCTGGAATTTTTCCAGCTTCATCCTAGAGAGGGAAATGAACATGCATGTGAGATTGGGTATAAAATGAAGAGATTATTGGAGAATTTTCTTGTTTTAAAAGCTGTTGGCTGCTAAAGCCTTTCTAATATGGCCGAGAGAGGGAAACAAAACTTTGTATAACATTAACTTCGAATCTCTAGCTGAAAATATTATCTTGCAGCTTAAAATACTCTGAGATAAGATAATCATTCCTTGCATGTTGTGTTGGAGTTAAAACTGAAGAAAATTTGAAGAAAGAACCGTATTTTTAAACTGTCATATGGCTGAAAGTTATAGTTAGCAGATGACAGAATTATTTTGAGGTTCATGGTGGAATTACTTTCTTAAATGGTGGGTTATCTGCTATAGTTCAGGCTAGTCAGATAATATGTTGAGTGTTTAGTGTTTAAACAAGTAGAATATGGAACTTTGGGGAAAATTTTGAAGTAGTGTTGCTGGAAACTTTGCCTTGCTGACCGAGAGAGTGAGGAATTGAAACTCTCATGAGATTTTCAAAAAAGAATTGAAAAAAGGTTTTGTTTCTGATGGTACATATCTACTCCCATTAAATGGGTTGCCACACTTGGTGCATTATGTTTGGGTATCTGTTTTCTATAAATTTCTTCACTAATCAGCTTTTTCATTGGAGCTTTTGTTCAAAAATGATTCTTAGCTTTTTCATTGCCTTTGTTACAGCTGCTTTACACTGGACTCAAGAGATAATTAGGCCCATTTTTACCGTTGTTCTTCTAATTTCTCATTACGTGTCAGGTAACTTGTTTAAATTATGCTTTAATAGATTGTTTTTGACTTGTGTCCTGGAAAGTGTGTAATTGTCTCTTGAAGAACTGACTTGTTTTTGCTTTAATAGATTGCTTTAACAGATTTATAGCTTTCCAGTGTAAATCTATTGCTTCATAACTAGCTTATCTATGCTTTTTTCTGGTTGTAATGTGTAGATAAAAATTTGTGACTTATGTTCTGGATTTGTAACTCTAGGAAATGGACAAAAATTGGATGAAACTTGATAATAGACAGGACGAGTCTTATAAACTTGGGGTGGCTGCTTTCTTAAACTTTGCATATTCTGGAAAGGCAAAACATCTTACGATAGCTTGCCCTTGTAAACAATGCAATAACTTCTGGAACCATACAAAAAGTGTGGTGGAAAATCACTTATTTACATTTGGAATTAGAAAAAGTTACACCAGATGGATACACCATGGTGAACAATTTCGACAGGAAATTAGAGAGGATAGTAATCTGGGCGGTGATGAAGAAGGGGATACTGACAGTGAGGATTTAAACCATATACTCAATGACATAGGCACTGCACAATGGGGGAGAAATTGGTTTAGTAGGGAAGATGATGGTGAAGGAAATTCAGGCTTGAATGCTAGTGAGACTGAGGCCTCCCTAAAATTGTTGGAAGATGCAAAAAGGGAACTTTATCCTGGAAACACCTTTTTCTCAAAGCTGTCTTTTGTAGTCACTCTTCTACATCTCAAAACGATGAACGGGTGGACTATAAACTCGTTTAACTCCTTGCTAGAGGTCTCTAAGAAGGCACTACCTCCCGAAGCTGCAGTTCCTAAGTCTTTCTCTGATGCTAAAAGAATTATTCGAGACTTGGGGTTCATATCTAAAAAAATGCATGCCTGTGTCAATGATTGTGTACTCTTCCACAAGGAATATGAAAACTTTGACACTTGTCCAAATCCAAATTGCAAAGAGGCCCGCTACAAGTCAAAGGGTTCAAAAATTCCACGAAAAGTTCTTCGCCATTTTCCCTTGAAACCTAGGCTTCAATGCTTATATGCACACAAGGAAATAGCTTTAGATATGCGGTGGCATAAAGAAAAGCGTGTAGATGATGGTAACACCATGAGGCATTCGGTGGACAGCGAAGCATGGAAACATTTTGATAAATTATATCCAGATTTTGCTCATGATCCTAGAAATGTCAGGTTTGGCCTTGCGACTAATGGTTTCAATCCTTTTGGAACCATGACATCGACTTATAGCATTTGGCCCATTTTTGTTGTACCATATAATCAGCCTCCCTGGAAATGTATGAAAGACCCATTCTTTTTCATGTCAATGTTGATTCCTGGTCCTAAATCCCCGGGAAATGAGATCTGTGTCTACATGGCACCTCTAATAGATGAGTTGAATGAATTTTGGGATGGTCTAGAAACTTATGATGCATTTACTGGTCAGAAATTTACCCTTCGTGCTGCTTTGCTTTGGACTATAAATGACTTTCCCGCCTATGCTATGTTATCTGGATGGAGTACTAAAGGGTATCAGGCTTGTCCAATTTGCATGGCAGAAACATCCTATATGCATTTGAAACATAGGAAAAAATTATGCTACACAGGCCATCGTCGCTTCTTGCCTATTGATCATCATTGGCGTAGAGAAAGAAAGCCATTTGAATCTGGAAATTGTGTTTTATTCTGCACCCTATATCCTTTCTATATGGGACGTTGGGAAATTTTGTATGCAGTAGTGGAAGCTTTGCAAGAACCGTGCCTCTAGAAATGAATGCCAATCCTAATTACTTGGCTGACATAAGAAGCAAAAATGCGGGTATCACCTTTCTGTTGAAGCAATCTTCATTGGGCCAAAGCAAGCATTCATGCTTTTGTTATTCTCAACTTTAACAGTTTTGTCATTGTCGTGTTGAATAAATCAGAGAATCAAGATAACTATATTGCTTTTTTCTCTCGTATCTGAATTTTCTTTCTTCTGCCCTCTTTCTTTTTTAGTTTGGGGATTGTGGTCCAGTTTCTGTTATGGTCATGTTTGCTTGTTTCTGCACCATTGCCAGCTGTATATTAATGCCTTAATGGTCACAACTAGGTGTTTATAGAGCATCATCTTTGCCAAATTTACTACTGTTGATCTGAAATTCTATCCTATCAGCATTGCTCATGCTTATTGGCCATTATTGTGAATGTGTGAAAGTGTGCTGGTTCAAATATCTGTTCTTTTGTAGCTGGGAAAAAAGATACTAAATTTTATCTGTTTACATATTCTATGCACAAAGGAGAGAAAGGAGGCAAGAAAACCATCTTTGATTCTTTTCCTTTACATGAGAAGCAACCCCGACCTGATGATTCTTTGCGAAATTAGAAAAGTATTTTACTGATTTTTGGCTGAACTTTTTTTTTGGCTGCTTCACCTACTTGACTGATTTTTTTACTTAAGTTCACAGTAGTTGGATATGCTGAAACTCTAAAGAAAAGTTTATTTTCAATGCAGCCTAACTTCATATTTTGATCGTGAGAAGACTAATGATGCTCGTGCTGCAAGAGATGCTCAAAATCTGACCATAGCTGCGTAGTCTATGCTTTAATGGCAAAATCTAGTATTCTATCTTTTGGGAAGGATATGTATTGGCCATAAGAACTTACAACTGATTATGTGGGATTACTATATTCCCAACATTTGTGGTTCACTTCTGTTTTGATTAATTTGGAGATGTGTTATGGCCAAATATATGAATTTACGGCATATATTCTACGTTGGTTTTGCCTTTTGTCAAATTGAATGTTTTGTTATATTTGTTGAAAATGGCATCGCAATACTATATTTGTAATGGTCAATGTCAACTTTTGAAGACAAAACTCAGTGAAAACTTTGAAAGGAAGGTTGTCACTAGCATGCAAGTTTACCAAGCCTTTTGTCAAATTAAGTTTTGCTATAATTGTCGGAAATGCCGTGACAATGATGAACAATTGCAGCTTATTAAGATAAAGTTCAGTGACAACCTTTATGCAAGTTCACTAAGTGACAATTATTCTTGTCACTGAATACTAGGACTGATAGTGACAAGTTCAAGTCGTCATTGTAGACTTCAAATTTGTAACGACTTTTGCTCCATTTATGACAAAAAAATATGTGAAATAGTGACAAGAAAATTTGTCACAAAATGATAACCATTAGTGACGACTTTGTCCTCGTCATTAAATAACAAGATTTAGTGACGACTTTCAAAGGGTTGTCACGCGTACCCATTTGTGACATAGAATTAGTGACAACGATGTGACAATGGAAAAAGTCGTCACTATACTCATATAATGACAACTTTTTGATTTTTAGTGATGATTTTTTGTTGTCACAAAAGGCCAAATTTCTTGTAGTGTCATAAACCCCAGGAAGTTCTTCTACTAAATTCTCCATTGTCAAGTTATTAGTTGTAGTTAATATAATTTGTAGCAAAATGCTTTTATTTGGTTTCTTGGGTGTTTAGATAATAAAGCAAGTTAAAAAGCTGTAATAATTAGCCGATTCTGTATGGGATCGGCCCTAATTATCACTATACTCGTTTGATCCATATACTTGCTGAAAATTGAGGTAATTGGGTTTAATTGATTAGATAATTAGGCATTTTTACCTGAAAGTCTAGACCGCATCCATAATTTTAGATTTATACTATGAAAGACTATTTAAAGCATGGGTTAATTTCTTAATTAAGAGTTTCAACTTTCAAGGTTAGGCCAACATTAAAAAAAGAATTTTTGTTCGCAAGAAAATTGACTAGAAGATAGTTATAACACTTTAGCTTCCTAAAGCTTTCCTAGAAAATTACCTTTCATTCACAAATAAAATTTTGGTCCTATTCTTCTTGATTTTTCAAAACCTTCACTAGTTCCCTACTATTTATGATTTTGAAAACTAACCAAAAAATCTTTAGCATTCATGTTTAAGAAGGAATTTTGTTTCCATATTGCCACAAAAGTTTTTCGATAGAATACAAATTATTATTCCTCTCTAAAAGTATTTACTATTATTTGTCTCTTATTTGATGGTTAAGTACGCAAATTATTTTCCTAATCATATAGTTTTCTTTCCTTGCTAAATATTCAAGATTCATCAAAGAGGCATTCAAACAATTTTCTGCTAGATCAAACTTGTTATTCTTCAAAAAACTAATTAAGGAAATTTACTTGAAGTCTTGATAATCATTAAAGATACGTTCAACTTAAAGAAGTTATTGCAGTCATTCAATTTTCTGGTGAGATATTATGGGAAAGAAAATGTAATGCACTAATCCACTAGTTCAAACTTGTACTTTTAATATATAGATGTAAATATTTGTAATACTTTGAATTTCAGATTGAGCTTTAATTATTGTTTTCTTAATATTAAATATTATAGTTGAGCATTTGGATTGATTTGTGTCATATAAGTATGATATAAGCCTAATTATTATTTAAAAAATTGAATAAAAATCAACACAATGTAAAGATCCGGTGGAAAACAAAACTAGGGTGGGTGCTTGACTAAGGGGCTTTTCATGATTGGGTAGCGGACGTGGGATGGGACCCATCACATTGAATTTTTTGTCATATGAGAATGATGTAAGTTTGATTATTATTATTTTTTAAAAAAGTTGTATAAATTCTCATCTAAATTTGATTATTAATTTTTTTTTAAAAATGTTGTATAACAATCAACACATACGAATAAATGCTAGAAAACATGACCTGGGATGGAAGCTAGAGCAGGGGATATTTTAAGATTGGCAGGAAAGGAACCTGCCAAATTGAATTTTTTCTGGTCCCCGCCGGATCGTCTTTCACATGTAGTCCGAAGATTTTCTTGGCAAACAAATTAAAAGGATTGTCTACAGTTTTCGGTCAAGATGCTGTCAAATGACACGTGTAGCATTGCATTAAAATCGCGATTGTGCTAGTCCAAAAAATTGCTTGATGAACGGGTCAATGAATTGTCTAGTAATTTTCGATGATTCGTAAGATGCTGGAAAATGGAATGTGCTCTATTATTAGGGAAACGTCCAAATGCCAAGCTTGTCAGGTAAATATCTAGGTTCAATGCAATAAATTTGAGTCGTGTTATTCATGGTACTAGATAAGTATAAGATGATTAACATGCTGTTCCTCTTTTATATCTGTTCCAGGCAAATTTATTGGACGGCTTTCAAGGTCTTGTCATGATTAACGGTCCCTTTCTTTGATTACACTATGAAGTTCATTCTTCTTTTCTTAGCTCCTTAGACATAATGAGCTCACAGAAAATCATTATCAAGTTAATTTTGAGATTTGATGGAATGTTTAAATGAAGTTAACAATTAACTTCTAGCAATCAAGAAGCATGAGTAACGGACGAAAAGTTGAATGAAGTGTTAAAGAATTTTAAAGATCCATTGAGTTCTTCAATATGTTACAAAAATGTGAGTCGTTTTGGAGTAAAGAACCAGACAGTTTCAATCTTTGGTCATTTGATGGGGGAAGCTTCTGTTTTCTGGGCTATCTTTGCTCTTATTCATCAGTATGGTGGGATTATATGTTGGGATGATTTACAGAAAGTTTTAGTGAAACAATTTCATTTTTCTCTCAGAAAAGGTGCTAATGGATAGCTGCTATTAATGTTTACAAGTGATACCGAAACCAGAAAATAGATAATACAGAAAAGGAGAAAAGAACAACCTTACAATATTAAAACACTGCATATTTGAGATGCCACACTAATAAAGAGTACAAGGGGTTCTGGTGGGTAGAAAGATAGTAAAAAGGGAACAGATATGTAAGAAAATGCACTCAACAAAAGCATCTTTATTACCGACCACCAGAGAGAATTGAGTTTTCTACAGTATATGAGAAAGATTTGTCTGTGGAAGTTGCAAATGACGATTTAATATCTTCAAAGCCAGCAGGATGGCCGAAGCCAAGACCAACAGCAGAAACGCCCATGGCCAGTACTGATAGATCTGGCAAGGCAACTGATCCTTCCAAGTACAACAGAACTTGCCTCATTCTCGGCCTAATCTCTGGTTCTGAATGAGAGCATAACAAGCCTAGTTTCAACACCAAGTCTGCTTCCTCTTCCACATACTCAGTACCCAGCTTTTGATCAACCGCCTGGAGAATATTACCTGCTTTCCAGCACGAAAATACGAAATCAACTAGAATGATATTCTCTTCTGGTACTGCTCGATGTTCTATTGGCCTTCTTCCACAGGCAACCTCTAGCAAAAAGGCCCCAAAAGCATATGCATCGGTGCTCATTGTGGCCCTCCCTGTCCTACTATACTCAGGGGCAAGGTAGCCAAGAGATCCCGCTACATGGGTGGTTTGAGGCAGAGTTCCATGATCGTATAGCCTTGCCAGGCCGAAATCTCCTAATCTTCCATTCAGTTCACCATCTAGCAATACATTACTGGCTTTTATATCTCGGTGGATCACAACTTGCTCCCATTCTTCGTGTAGATAGAGTAATCCTGACGCCACACCTTTGATGACTCGAAATCTTTCGCTCCAGTTGAGGGTACGCTTTGGTTGGTTGAACAGAAACCTGTCTAGACTACCCTTGGACATGAACTCATATACCAAAAGTAACTCTCCTTTACGCCGACAATAGCCCAAGAGTGGTACTAAATTTCTATGACGCAAGCGTCCAATACTGACGATTTCTGCAATAAATTCTCTGATTCCCTGTCTTGCTTGATGGGAGACCTTCTTGACAGCAACCTCGACCTTGTTTGTTGGCAAAACACCTTTGTAGACCCTGCCAAATCCGCCTTCCCCCAGCAGCTCTTTTTCTGTAAACCCCTTGGTGGCAATGTATAAATCTTTATACTTGAACCTGTGAGGTCCATAGGCAAGCTCCCATTCTTCCAGCACTTCTGCATACTTCCACTTCCTCTTTAAATAATAAGCTGCCCCAAAAGCTACAATCAACAGAAAAAGTAAGGAGAGGAGGGGCAATCCCACGGTGAAAATTTTAGACACTTTCTTATGTCCAAACCGAGGTAGCTTGGGAAGCTGAGAGAGATCAAGCGCTTGCGCATCCCCATTGATCTTGAAGCTCCATCCCAGTACAAAATTAGCTAACCCCACATTGTCGACTGGACTAGTGGATGCAGAAAACCCAACATACATGGTTTGCTGTAAAATTGGTGAAAGATCATATGACAAAGACAAAAGAGGCGTATGTGGTTTAGCAGCCACTGTTGGAGCTAATGTAACATTGATTCTCCTATCCACCCGATCGTATTCCACCCAAAGTTGCATCTGTTGACCGCTGCCAAGATCTAAGTTCTCAAATGAATTCTTGTTGTAAGGTTGGTAACTTGCAGGCCGGGATACATTGGACTTCACAGAGTTAATATCAATACCAACATGGTTAGCATTGATATCTGCATATTGTTGTTCTCGGAAAGTATCAAGCTCTACTGCAAAAACGTGATTTGTTGGACTTCCATCGGTGCTTGCATCGAAGAGGCCGAGGAGCTCTGTGGAAGGCCCTCGTGCAAGGACCTTTGTTGGTGCGATCACGAAAGCCATTCCCGGACTAGGAAAGCCTGAGCCATCAGGTACCATAGCAAACACAAATTGGGTTGAAAAGGAGAAGGCTGAACTATTAGATTTGGTCTTGAAATTGATGGGATTAGGATAGAAGGCATGCGCCGTTTGTAATTTGGTTTTGTTGTTTATCTGAAGGAGGCCATTGTTGGTGATTTTCGCTACTCCGTCCAGGCTCAGATTTGATGACTGAAATCCTTGATAGATGAACCCAAAATCGTCAGAAGCAGCTGCACCAGCTGCAGTGTGAACTAGAAAATAGCTTAAGATTGCTGTTACAAGTCTGAAAGGCATGGCTATTACTTGGATACCAACAGCCAAATCCGTCTTAATTCTGTGGCCTGTGTCTTACTATCTTGCGGTTATGGATACTAGCTTTTCTGATCTACAATAAAACAATGCTTTGAAATAAAAGTTTATGCAACAAGTCCAGATATATGACAGTTAATTTCAACGGGTTTAGATATGTGGCAATTTGATTTTTAATTTCAAATTTAACCTGCGATAGTGATGATATGCTTTGAGTAACTTCATTTTTGAATGGCAAAATATACTTTACCCCCTGTGGTCTAATAATTTTACATAGCCTCTTGTAATTTTAAAAGTTATATATAATCCTATCATAATTTGAATTAAGGTATTAAAGTGAAGGAAATGATCATTTATAACAGAAATCATACAAATATCAAAATTACCCTTGTTAAAATACTAAAATAGTTGAAGTGACTAAAATATATAAATATAAGGCGCATGACACTCTAACTCTATATGATTTATATTTTACCATATAACCCTCCTTATGATATAGTATTTTATCATATAACTCTCTTATAATTTTCAAATTATATACATAATTCCCCCTGGTTAATAAATAATTTTCAACTTTACAATGATGTACTATTAACATTTTAGTTGACTCCGTTATAGAATACAAATTTCGTCATTTTGGCACTTTAATTCAAACTATGAGGAGATTATGTATAGTTTTTGAAACTATTGGGGGATTATGTGAAAAATCACTAAATCATATGGGGGTAAAATGTATTTTGCCCTTTTTTGAAATTGTCCGTGACTTCAAATGAGTAACGTCATGCTAATGTGTGGTTTAGAATTGTCCGTAATTCATACGGACGGTAATACTGATATTTTCCAAATATCAAATAACTAAATTAGATTACAGGCTATTTTCTGAATGTGCTTGCAATTTGTACTTCTGCTCGTTCCATCCTCCCTTGCCCTATTCAGTAGCCTGTGACAGGTTCGTGTTCCTAAATCATTCAAGAGTATTCAACTTTTTGTTTTGTTAAGAGTACTCAACTTCACCATGTGCGGAGTCCTGCAAGACCATTGTGGGCGGGTGATTTTTGCTTACTATAAGGAGTTTGGAGAGCTGGAGGTGTTGGAGGCGGAGGCACAGTCCCTTCTGGTTGGTCTAAGAATGTGCGCAGAACGTGAGGTGAGATCGTTGACTGTAGCATATTGTCCCGCATTATCTCTTGGGATGAAAGTAACACTGAACATGACTGTAGCATATTGTCCAAACGAAGATGAAAAGTTATTGGTCAGCGCTATCAGAGTTTGCGCTTATGTTTTTAGATAAATTCTTGAATAAGACAATAATTCTCCTACAAGTTGTAATTAGATAAATGTGCATACTGCTTGGATTTATTTCCATAGAAAAATTTAAAAAACTGGAGAACATTATACCATTCAAGCATAGCTTGGGACCTCAATCAATTAATGTTTTGAAGACAAGATAAAAAAAGGAAGTTCATAAATGAATCTATGCAGATATGATACAATATATATGAACAACGGTATAACGTGTTGGGCTTGGCAGCCCTCGGCCAAATGAGTACCTGCAAAATTAAGTTTTTTTCAGCATGTTAAAAATCAACAACTCATGAAAACCTTTATGCTGAGATGATAATAGAAATAACGACAGATTCTGAAAAAACCAAATGTTATTGATTTTATTTTATTTTTTTAAGAAACTTTGACTTTATTTGATAAAATATAATGGGGTCATACACGCAACGCAAAAAGCGGAGGAGCGCTATTGCTAACTAACTTGCTACACTCTAACTCTACGAAAGCTTGGAAGTCCCAACCGATCAAGAGTAATGTCACCTCACACCAAGCAAGGAAATTTACTGAGTGATTCATACGTCGAAGTTATTCCAAAGTCCACTCCAATGTTTTAAAGTCGGTTAGCAGGTTTATTCGCTTCCCGAAATCAATGTGACACCTCTCTAAAGAACCTTTTGTCTTTTAGCAATTCTTGTAAAGCCCCTCACAACCTCCATGGACACCGTACTTTCCCTTGAATGATCTGAACCAATACCAAAGAGTCAGATTCTAAATGCAAATAAAAAACCCATGAGCAATAGCCAACCTAACACCATAAATAAGCGCTTTCAATTACACCAGCAAACTCGTCATCTCCTCAAAGAAACACAGGTACCCCAAAAGAAACTTTCCCTTCGAGCATCGAAGCACACCCCCACCTCCACTCTCTCTCGCATTATCTCTAGAACAACCATCCGAGTTCAGCTAGACCACATGTTGCACTGGCCATCTCCACCGAACCACCATGGTTTTATAATCCCTTTTCAGACCAGCCACCATACTAAAGAAGCACAACCAATCTTGTCCAGTGGTTATGTTGCCTTTAAATTTAAGATGAAGAATGTCCCTAAAATCACCAAAAATTTTCGTACAGACATGTACCATAGCCAACAGTTGTCTTTTAAACACAAATTTGTTCCGCATCTTCCACAAATTTCAATATATTAGAGATGGCTGGAGGTGAAAAAGATACAGAAGATACGGGTTCTGAGTAGGCTTCAACCACCAGCTAACCACATTATGTCTTATCGTAGAGGAAGCCCTAAACTCACCCCTTTGAAGTACTTCCAAATTGTCTTTGCCACCTCCCCAGTGCAGAAAATGTGATCAATAGACTCTTGACATGGATGTATACAACAAAAATAGTTAGAAGGACTTAATATCCCAAGTTTATGCAACCTATCCATCATCGGCAATCGGGAACCTATCAATCTTAATATGAAAAAAGAAATCTTTATTGGCAATCCCTGAGCCCAGATCAATGAATAGAGCCAGGAGCTGCTTCCACCTTCTCGAAGAATTTGGTAGGCTGATGCTAATGAGAAGTCACCTGAATTACTTGGAGCCCAGACCATGCATGGTATCCTCTTGGTCCAGAGAAGGAGGCGCAACATCCAAAATTTGCCCCACCCATCGGCTAGGCACTATAGTGTGTAACCTTTGTCCATTCTAGTAGCCCTAGTCAACAAAATCAGAAACTGTACATTCCTGAAAAGTATCCACTTGTCGACATAATGAACCCTTCCTCAACCAATTATCATGCCAAAAACTCATAGCACCCCTAGCCAAAATCCAGCTTACATGCTACTTAGCAATCCCCTGGATAGACACCATTCTCTTCCAAGTCCAAGAATCTCCGGGAGAAGCATCAGCAAAACAAGGATGAAGATTGGGACAATATTCGCAATGCATGAACTTAGCCCACAAAGATTGCCACAGCAAGAAATGCCACCATAGTCTCATTGAGAAGGCATCAAAACATGCTTCAAGGACCTCAAACCTGCAACTCCCCTGTCATATGATTTGCATAACTAGTCCCATTTTATCCAATGAAACCGCGGCCCAGCCTCTAAGGAGCTCCACAGAAAATCAGCAAAAAATTTGTCCAACGTGCTAAAAATCTACTTGGGAGGGGTTGACGCAGCAAATGTATGAATAGGCATAGAAGACAACATACTCTTTATTAGAGCCAATTTACCACCATGCGATAGTAGCCTCCCTTTCCATGATAATACCTTACTCATGACCGAGTCACAAATTCTCGAGAAGTAACATCTCTTTTGCCGCCCTACATGTAAGGGGCAATCCAAATGTTATTGATTTATTTAAAACTATATAATTGAACTAACAGCTGTTCTTGAAATCCAAGACTACACAAATTGAGCAAAGGTTTCTCTCACAACCTTAATGATTACTACCTAAATTATATCATAGATTCAGTAATTTCACTCCAATGAATCCATTTTCCACTGGATTATATAAAGATACTTTTTTATTTAAAGGGCGTAACAATTTGGTGGAACTTGACTAGTACATTTATAGATTGAGAGGGACTCTGTATGGACTAGGTGTGTATTTGGGGATATTTTTCAAACATTACACTATAGTATTGTGTATCAAAAACTTCATATTGTAAATATATTTTCGGGTTTTTTTAAAATTTAAAACTTTATCGCAATATTATTAAATTTGTTACAAATTTCCTACCAGAACCACCACCCACCACCCCTCCCCTCCTCCCTCCACCACCGTTACCCCCTTCCTCTCTCCTTCCTTCCCTTTTCCTCCCCTCTCTTCCTCTTCTCTTTCCTCTCTTCCACATTCCCTGCAACTCTCCAACCTTCCACCCTTCCCCTATCCTGTGACCTGTGGTGGGTGAAAGAAAAACAGGTAGTAGGATATATTTTATTTTTTAATTTTTTTTGTGTTTTTGATTAGGTGTACTCCTTTGTATTTGGGAGATGTTATAAATTGGATATTTTTTTGGTGCGTTTGGAGTGTGTTATTATAGACTTCAAAAACAAAAACTCCAAATACAAAAAATTCCAATCCAAGCAAACCCATAATTTGTATATATAAACTTAATAATAGTGATTTCTAAACAAAATGAAATTATGTGACGCCCCGAAAGAAGAAAGGTTTTCATTCTATATATATATGAACGTATGATTGTGTATATCAAGTGTAATTGTGTGAGATTATATATATATCTATATATATACCTTTGTTGGAAGAGCGGATGAGTGCAACGTTTGAACTTGGAAAGTAAAATTTTTGGTGGAAAGGTTTTGGACCAAATTCGGCTGCAAATCCGGCCAGTTCTTGGCCATATTGTTGGCCGGTTTGCTTGAGGGATTTGAAAAAAAAAACTTGGCCAGCCACTGCCTTGAATCCGTCCTAGAATCCGGCCAGAAATCCGGCTAGATTCCGGCCGGATTGTGACGCCACCTCCGGCAGTCAACTTTGACTGGCTATTTTTTCTTCCTTCTTATCTTGTTTTTGGCTGAAATATCTTCACTTTTTGCTCCTTGGTTGGCCGGCTGTTTGGGAGAGAAATAAGAGAGAAAAGTTCTTCATTTTCTAGTTTTACTTTCTTGTGCAAATCTTGAGATTTCACCGTTAGTTTTGCAAACTACTCCGTACAAGTGCTAGCTAAGGAGGATTAAAGATGTTAGTGGAGTGATTTTTGAGGGGGAAGTACTAAGCTATCATCTTTCAAGTGTTTCTAAGGTAACTTGTCAAGAACTTCTCTTTTACTTCTAATAATTGTATAGTAGTGGGTTATAGTTGTTAACTGCGTGGTTTTGTGAGAGATTTCTTGATTTAAAGTAGTATTATGGTAATTTTCTGATTTTTTGGGAATTTTTCTGTTTCCACATGATGGTTATGATTGGCCTTGGATTGATAGCTCTAAATTATGTTAAATGGAGCTTTTGTGCGTTAGTTGAGGTTGTTTGCGGAAAATTTCAGATTTGTGCGGAAAATTTCAGATTTAGGGTTTTGATTTGGGGCTTTCTTATGATTGGTTCTTGTGCTCTTAATTGGTTAAGATTTAAGGGTATTGAGGCCCTAATTAGGTATGTGTTATAGTCGATGAGTTGTATATGAAAATGTGGTTGAATTGAGATATATTTGGTATTGTATTGTAATATGGAAAATAAGACAATTTAAGGGAAATGCTGTCCAATCTTTGAGAGTATTTGATTATTTTGAATTTGAGTTGATCTTGATTAATTTTATGGAAATTCTTGTGATTTGGGAGTTAGGGGAAATGTGTTTTGATTTTGGAATATATATGATTAGTGGAATTTATTCTAGTGTTAAGATGGAATTTCTAGCCTTAATTGCTATTAGTAATGGTTATATGCAAAGGTTGGTTTAGAAGTGTACTTTCAGTCTTATCTTGTTTCTGGACTCAACGTGGACTGCCAATTTCTCTGTGTTTTAGACCGAACCACCTTTTGCTCAAAACATGGAAGTTGTAGACATTTGAGTTAACTACCTACCTGCAAAATTTTAGATTGATCGGAGTACGGTAGCTTGTGAATTGACCGAAATACCCTTGACTGCTCATAGACCCTATTTTGCGGACAGTTTTCTATCCTCTCCGAGATTTCGGTATTTGACCCTGAAAAAGTATGATTAAGCTTTGGAGGTCTTCATAAGAAATGTTGGTATGTGTCTTAGCTTCATAACACCATAAGATTCGTTTCAATCCGATAAGTGTGGCTTCAATTTTGATTAAAGTGCCAAAAGGCGATAGAAGCTTGATAATGTTAGAATTCCTTTGCTTGACCTGATATTTGTAATCTAGGGTTGCGACTTGAGCAAGGCAATGAGGTATGATGGATGAGGTTCCTGAGCTATGGTTGCTGAGTGATCCCTCGACTATTTCCCAAAAGTTACTTTTGAAATAATTCTTGCATTGGTTACACGATTGCATATCATTTGTGTTTGTGTATGTGCCATGACATTTTGGCTCCGATGAGTTCTTGGAAAATCTTGTGCTTAGAACCAACGTCTCCACTACTGTTTACGCATTCTTTGGAGCACGATGGCTCCTTATTTCTATTTATCTGTTACCTGATCTAATGGAGCGTTGGATATTTAAGTACAAGGATTTCACTGGCTCAAAAGAGCAATATACGTATATTTGATCACTGATTCTTGATATCATTTAAAGGCACTCTTGTAATAGTTGGGCTAGTGTGACTGTTTGGAATTGAAATGGATGGATTTCTCTTGTACCCTTTGATTTTAGATTTATCTTGTGTAATTTTGGGCTTGTATGGATGTTTGGATTTGAATTGGATATATGTATACGTTCCACGCTTGGGAACTAGTTTTCACTTTGCTTGATATGTAATTCATGGAGGTTTTAATGTATTATTTTGAGATGTACCTTGTAATTTATTTGAGGACTGTAGTGAGTGAGTGAGTCCTAGCGAGAGTTGGGCAGGCGGTCCGCCGAACCCTTTGGTTCGCCTTAGGGGAAGGTGGGGCCGTCACAATTGGTATCAGAACTTAGGTTTCAGATCTCTGTAGCTTATCCTAGGCTAAAGTTTAGGGTGCCGGACTGTGGGGTTGATTTGAAAGTTAAGCGGCTATGTGCAAAGGAGTAAGTGCTCTTTTGGAGCGTAGTTGTGAATCTTGTAAGTGGTAAATGTAAGATAGGACTTGGTTATGTTACGCTTAGGAGCGTATGGCCTAAGTCGTAAAGTTTTTAGTTTTGGATTTTTGTACTTGGGTGCTCGATACTTTTTCGGAGGAAATACTGTGAATTTGGAAGGAACATGGTTTAGTGTTTGATGATGTGAATAAGTTTAGATACGGAGGTGAAGTAGTGTTTCAAGCTAGGATTATGAAGATTAGCACTTGAATGCATGAATTCCGGTTTTCGGTTTTGTATTACCCTGTTCTGCCCAGTTTCATTCGGCCATGATGGAGGCCAAATCAGCCTTAGGTTAAAACATGAAAGTTGTAGGAAATGATGTATTATAGCTTTTTGTAAAATTTCAACTCAATCTGCGCACTGTAGTATGTGAAAAGACAAAAATACCCCTGACTGCCATAGGTAGAGCTCTGTGGACAGTGTTGACATTTCACCAATCTGACCGCATCTGTTCACCCTAATCCGTACTGAATTAGCTTTTGGCCAAACACAAAGTTGTAGTGCTATGTCTTAGCTTTCCAACGGCCCTGAAAACAGCTCACTCGGACTTCGGTAGCCTGAGTTATTGTCGTGTAAGTATAATGCGGATAACTAGCCTATTGGTGAGATTCTGGTTCTGTAATTCAAAAATTTGACCCGAATATACTACAAACTAGACTGTGTTCATCAAAGTTTTAGCCCTTTGTCTTAGCTTCGAGTCGGTATAAAGTTCGCACCAATCCGATAAACGTAACTCTAGTTGTGACTAAAATGTTATAAGATATCGAATATGTCATTTAGCCTTTTGCCTTCAAAACATGATTCCGATTGGATTATTATACTTGTGTTATACTTATGTTGTACTTAGATGATTGTTGAGCCTATTGAACGGCTATTGTAATGAGCTTATCTGTGTGTGACTTTGGGACTGATTGAGAAAATAATGAAGCCATAAATGGCTGGAAAGTAGGTAAATACAAAGGGCATGCTGTCCAAATTTACACTCGAGGACTAGGTAAGGAGTTGAGGACATTGAAATGATGACTGCTATCTTGGATCTGTCCAATAAGATTTTGGCTAGGGTTTTGAAACATTATGGTGGTAACCGGATTTGTTGAGAAACTTTTGGTTTTCGCATCCTCCTTCTAGTCTTCTTGTTTGATTAAGGTACACTACCCGATTTGTAAGTATTGGGCTTTGAAATGCTTGAACTTTCTAAGACCGACTAGAATGAGCTCATTTGAGATTCGAACTTGTTTAGGCGAATGTGCTTTTATGTACACTTAATGACTTGACTTGCCTGATGGTATTTCATTTACGCATGAGCAAGTGGTTTGATTCATATATGACCAGTATGTGGATTTGAATTTTGTGACTACTTGAGAATGTGAATTGCTAGGCATAGGCTAGTCGAATGAGTTCTTATTCGTACTCGTGCACCATGAACCTGAAGTATTTGGCTCTGCTTTTAAACTTATCTGTTTGAACCCTGCTTTGACCCTGCTTTTGAACTTATTCGTACTCGTGTGATTGTAGACCGGCTACTACTCCTCTGTAGCGATTAAACTGAGTCTCTCTAGTGGGGTATTGCCTATTGTGTTTTCAAGCACCGCCATTCTTCTGGCGAGGCATGTCTGTTGTGTTGTCCAGCACCACCAGGGATGAAATTTTTGAACTAAGGCTCTCTGGCGAATTTTAACCGTTGTGCTAACTTGTTGTGTTGCCCAGCACCGTCAGGGACAAATACTTGAACTAAGATTCTCTAGTGAAGTATAGCCGTGTGCTAGCTTGTTGTGTTGTCCAGCACCACCAAGGATGAAATTCTTGAACTGAAACTCTTTGGTGAAATATAGCAGTTGTATGCTAACTTGTTGTGTTATCAAGCACCACCAGGGGTAAATTTCCTATCGGAGGCTTCGCTATGTCCTGAATTTCTTCCAAATATCTGAATTTTTCAAATATCTGAGACTTTATTTCCAACTCTGGGCTAGTTGGTGGAACCGAGCCCTTTTGCATGTTCTATTTGGTTACTTGTTTAGCTATCTGTTGGCTCGTTACTAAGTGATATAGGTTTGGAGTGATTCTTAGTATTTGACGGCTTTCGAGGACTATTTTGATCTGATTAGTGCAAGTTGAAATTTCGAGGATGACATTCTTTGAAGGAGGGGAGTTTGTGACGCCCCGAAAGAAGAAGGGTTTTCACTCTATATATATATATGAACGTATGATTGTGTATATCAAGTGTAACTGTGTGAGATTATATATATATCTATATATATACCTTTGTTGGAAGAGCGGATGAGCGCAACGTTTGAACTTGGAAAGTAAAATTTTTGGTGGAAAGGTTTTGGACCAAATCCGGCCAGTTCTTGGCCGGATTGTTGGCCGGATTGCTTGAGGGATTTGAAAAAAAAACTTGGTCGGTCACTGCCTTGAATTCGGCCTAGAATCCGGCAGGAAATCCGGCCAGATTCCTGCCGGATTGTGACATCACCTCCGGCAGTCAACTTTGACTGGCTGCATTTTCTTCCTTCTTATCTTGTTTTTGGCTGAAATATCTTCACTTTTTGCTCCTTGCTTGGCCGGCTGTTTGGGAGAGAAATAAGAGAAAAAAGTTCTTCATTTTCTAGTTTTACTTTCTTGTCCAAATCTTGAGATTTCACCGTCAGTTTTGTAAACTACTCCGTACAAGTGCTAGCTAAGGAGGATTAAAGATGTTAGTGGAGTGATTTTTGAGGGGGAAGTACTAAGCTATCATCTTTCTAGTGTTTCTAAGGTAACTTGTCAAGAACCCCTCTTTTACTTGTAATAATTGTATAGTAGTGGGTTATAGTTGTTAACTGCGTAGTTTTGTAAGAGATTTCTTGATTTAAAGTAGTATTACGGTAATTTTCTGATTTTTTGGGAATTTTACTGTTTCCACATGATGGTTATGATTGGCCTTGGATTGATAGCTCTAAATTATGTTAAATGGAGCTTTTGTGCATTAGTTGAGGTTGTTTGCGGAAAATTTCAGATTTGTGCGGAAAATTTCAGATTTAGGGTTTTGATTTGGGGCTTTCTTATGATTGGTTCTTGTGCTCTTAATTGGTTAAGATTTAAGGGTATTGAGGCCCTAATTAGGTATGTGTTATAGTCGATGAATTGTATATGAAAATGTGGTTGAATTGACATATATTTGGTATTGTATTGTAATATGGAAAATAAGACAATTTAAGGGAAATGCTGTCCAATCTTTGAGAGTATTTGATTAGTTTGAATTTGAGTTGATCTTGATTAATTTTATGGAAATTCTTGTGATTTGGGAGTTAGGGGAAATGTGTTTTGATTTTGGCATATATATGATTAGTGGAATTTATTCTAGTGTTAAGATGGAATTTCTAGCCTTAATTGCTATTAGTAATGGTTATATGCAAAGGTTGGTTTAGAAGTGTACTTTCAGTCTTATCTTGTTTCTGGACTCAACGTGGACTGCCAATTTCTCTGTGTTTTAGACCGAACCACCTTTTTCTCAAAACATGGAAGTTGTAGATATTGGAGTTAACTACCTACCTGCCAAATTTCAGATTGATCGGAGTACGGTAGCTTGTGAATTGACCGAAATACCCTTGACTGTTCATAGACCCTGTTTTGCGGACAGTTTTCTGTCCTCTCCGAGATTTCGATATTTGACCCTGAAAATGTATGATTAGGCTTTGGAGGTCTTTATAATAAATGTTGGTATGTGTCTTAGTTTCGTAACACTGTAAGATTCGTTTCAATCCGATAAGTGTAGCTTCAATTGTGATTAAAGTGCCAAAAGGCGATAGAAGCTGGATAATGTTAGAATTCCTTTGCTTGACCTGATATTTGTAATCTAGGGTTGTGACTTGAGCAAGGCAATGAGGTATGATAGATGAGGTTCCTGAGCTATGGTTGCTGAGTGATCCCTCGACTATTTCCCAAAAGTTACTTTTGAAATAATTCTTGCATTGGTTACACGATTGCATATCATTTGTGTTTGTGTGTGTCCCATGACATTTTGGCTCCGATGAGTTCTTGGAAAATCTTGTGCTTAGAACCAACGTCTCCACTACTGTTTACGCATTCTTTGGAGCACGATGGCTCCTTATTTCTGTTTATCTGTACCTGGTCTAATGGAGCGTTGGATATTTATGTACAAGGATTTCACTGGCTCAAAAGAGCAATATACGCATATTTGATCACTGATTCTTGATATCATTTAAAGGCACTCTTGTAAAGCTTATTTGATTACTGATTTTACTGGCCTCTCGCTGAGCTTCTAGGTCACCCCAAATATTTTCTTTTCCCCACAGGGATCAAGGCAAAAGGAGCGCTTGTATTACGTTATTCGTGTGACTGGATGGCATATATCTTGTATAGTTTAGATTTGGATTTATTTTGTGTAATAGTTGGGCTAGTGTGATTGTTTGGAATTGAAATGGATGGATTTCTCTTGTACCCTTTGATTTTAGATTTATCTTTTGTAATTTTGGGCTTGTATGGATGTTTGGATTTGAATCGGATGTATGTATACGTTCCACGCTTGGGAACTAGTTTTCACTTTGCTTGATATGTAATTCATGGAGGTTTTAATGTATTATTTTGAGATGTACCTTGTAATTTATTTGAGGACTGTAGTGAGTGAGTGAGTCCTGGCGAGAGTTAGGTAGGCGGTCCGCCTAACCCTTTGGTTCGCCTTAGAGAAAGGTGGGGCCGTCACAAATTTTAACTTTTAGCATTTAAGAACAACCCTAATATAAATTATATGAAAAAGAAAATAAGCTTATTAGAAGTTTGACAAAACATGCTGGTGCCACTTTCTTACTACATAGTGCAAGCTATAAGTTAACTATTAGGCTTCAAAAGAAAAACTTGAGAATTTTAAAAATTTTGACTTCACATTCAAACCAGGTTTCTCCAAAAAAAAAAAAAGTAAATAAGAGACACAATAATTTATTTTTCTGAAAGAAAAATGCTGTCACAGATGAAAACTGCAGCAAGAACTCAATATTTGATAAATCTCTCACATCTCCAGTTTGTGGTGAAGAGAGATCCATTAATCTCTTGTGTTGTTTAGCAATACTAACAAAATCAATTCAAAATGAACTGTGACCTGGGACTGCTAATTATTTTCCAAAGTAGCATGAAACGACAAAAGATGTGAGATGTTAGGAGGTGTTCGGTAAGTGGATTTCGAGATAAGGATGAGTTTCAATTTAAGTCATATTTATACAAAATATTTATCTAAAATCAATCAAAATTTCTAATAGGTTACATAGACCTTTTCTATGTGTTCAATGATTAATTACTAAAGAGTAAGTTTTACTTATCTATTGTATTTTTATTACTAAAACTCATTGTTGTAAAGTTATCAAAAACTCTGGACTTTTATCAAACTTATTGCTATTTCCCAATTTATCATGGATACAGTGATAGTGATGTTAAAATTTAAATCAAACGGCTCCTTAGGTTTATTTGTATTAAAATTAAGTTTAGTCTTATCGTAATTCTAGTGCTCCATTTACTATTGAAATACAATCTCTTTTAAAGTAATTATTTCCATTTTAAAAAGGTCATTCCTTGTGATTCACAATAAAGACTATTTGGAGAATCAAAATTTTCATTGTGTTGAGACTAATTCACTCTATGATTTTAACGAGGGATAATTTCAAAAACCTCCCCTAGGATGTTTGATGATAATTTCACTAGCCTTCTCTAAAGTTTGTAAAATTACACAAAACCTTCCATAAGGTTAAGGTTTTATAACAAAATTAGTCCAATTAGAAAAAATAACATTAAAAAAGTACTTTAAATAGAGAGATGAAACTTTTATTCTATAAATACCCCTTATGCATGTATATAAGTTGTGTTAGTAAAAAAAATAAAAATAATTAAAAGTTGGAAACAATTAATACACACATTTCACTACTCAAAAATTCAAATGCAATAAATTAAACAACACAAATAAGTCACAAAACTACACTAATTGTCACAAGATTTAGCAAAACAAACTAGACATCTCTTTTAACATGATGTTTGCTATGATTCTTGTGATTTTGAATGGAAAAATTTTTGGATTTTGCCTTTCTTTTCCCTCCTGTCTCCTTTACTTCTACAAAATTATTTTTATAATTTGCTATGATTCTTGTGATTTTGAATGAAAAAATTTTTGGATTTTGCCTTTCTTTTCCCTCCTATCTCCTTTACTTCTACAAAATTATTTTTATAACTATCATAGTTTTAAAATTTTCAAAAAAAAAATCCTCATGAATAACCTTCTTTTGCCCTATATTTTTTCTTCTATCAAAACACTATTTCTCACATTGTATAGAACTGATTTGTAGTCATTATCAAATTCTATCAATCACAAAATAGCACGATTAGGTATATCAATTGATATTATTTTGTAATTACAAGTCACCATTCATCATTGAAGAAATTTTCAACAGTTATTCCTGTTAATTAATTACTACTAGTTAATTAGTGATCTAATCACTTAATCATTAGATATTAGTAAATGAGAAAGGAGGGAAAAGAAAGGCAAAATTTGAAAATTTTTTAGGTTCAAAATCACAAAAATTGACAAGTATCTATTTCACCAAATAGTTTGTGTATATTTTAGTTTATTTATAGCTAATTTTGAGCTCCTAAGACAATGTGAATGATCATTTTGATAATATTTGATGTCCTTAAATAACTTTGAGAAGACGAATTCGTCCCTTTTGCCTGCTAATGTTTGTCATTTTTTGGTAAGGATGAATGAGTAAGGACAATACGAGGCCGTTCACGAAAAGTCATCATCGGATTGGATGAGAGTATATGGGACTAAATAGTGAATTTCGAGTCAGATACAAAATCGAATACCTGTTAGAAGGTTTTGCAAGAGAAAGGGTGTTGAACAATATACGACCTCGGATTAAAGAAGTGAAGCCAGATAATCACGTCAGATACTCATTAGTGAGCTTATCAAAGAAGAGTGTTTAGTAGTATATGACACCAGATAGTAAAATTCACTTCAGATACCGCATCATATACTTGAGCGAGAAAAATTTGCAAATTGCGCAACTTGCACAACTTGTAGACATCTTTTCATCCTTCTTTCTTGTAGCATCCATGATGTTTTGACAGCAACTTTTTTGGACCCAAGACATAGACTTTTATCAACTTTGTGTTATTCCATTTCATAATCTTGACTCTTCAAGACCAAACCAACCTCCTTGTGAAAGATTCAAGGGACTTGAAGATTATAAATAGAGGACGATAGGTCATAATTTGTTGCTAAATTTATAATTATTTTTCCCTTGATTTTAGCCAAATATCGTTTTAGTTGTCAAATTCTACTTATATTTGGTATTTTATGTTAATTATAGGGCATTGGAGTAAAAAGTGCTAAAAATGGGTGATTTTCTTGGAGTTGATTGTCAAGTGCAAGTTTTTCAATTCAAGATGAAGTCTACGTGGAGTATTGGTTGAAGATTTGGAAACTGCCACTTTTTATTAGATGTCTTAATAGGGAACAATTAGCATTATCTTGGGAGGTTTCCTTTTTTATTTAGGAGTTTATTATTGGTAGTAGATATCTAGTAGGAAACAAAAAGAATAAGAGAAGTGGGCTGGAATCCCGCATGATTAAGACCTTGGCCAAAAAGAACCGTGACTCTGGGTGAAGGAGCCGCTTGGCTTTTTCTTCAGCTAGTCATCTTCTTTGTTGTTCTTCCATTGCTGAACGTTGACGCAATTTCTTTTAATGGAATTGCGTGAGTTACTGTCAATGGAGAGTAATTAATTTTATTCTCTAGTCAAGAAATACCAAGAATTTGGTTCAGCTATCACTGTGAGATCTAATTGATTTTGTTTATTTCCTTTATTCTTTGATATTTGTACGTTTTTTGCTTTATATAGTATGATTAGTGCTTGTGTTTGAATAGGTGCACAATATTTAATTATACACTTAATCTATTTGCTAATTGGAATAGTTGAATCTGTAATTGTTTGACTGTTCTAATCCTGGTAGTAACTGGCATAATTGGGTTTGTGTCAGAAAAATGTACAATCTAATTTAAATGAACTCTCATAGCGTGTTTATTGATTAGAGTAAGGTTTCTCTAATTTCTAATGCAATTGAGGAATTAAATCCTATGGTTGTACCTACGGTTATTCTTAAATTAGGGAATGTTAGGATCAAAGACAATCTAAGAGGGGGGTGAATTAGGTTGATTAGAAAACTAATCAAGTTATGGGCACTTTTTTGTTCAATATGAAATTTACCTTCTTTTCTAAGTGATCACACAATGAATCAATCAATGAATGAACAATATCACTTGAGAGAAGTAGAAGAGATAAGCAATTTAAGGATCACAATATAACAATAAGTAAATGAGAAGAAAGGAATTGCAAACCAATTGACTACCAAGCTCCTCTTGAGTTTGAAGATCAATTCAAACAAACTTCTTCAAACTGATGAAATACAACTAATCTTATGTACAAAGGAAAGCTTACTTCCTCCTTGCGCCAAACCCCACTCGGTCAAGTTAGGAAGTTTTACTATCCCTCAAGACAACCCTTACAGAACTACACTATTAAAGTATTTACTCACAAATGAAAAGTTTACAATGAACTTCACACCACCAAAACTACAAATCTTAGCTGGAGAGTGTTCTTTTACTAAAATTACTCTTTATCTTTTGTATCTTCAGTGTGCAAAAGTTATATGAAGTTTCTGACCATACACTATTTATATAAGATCAAGAAAGTTCTTCATTAATGCTTCTAATGAATAGAAAGTAGCTGAAGAGTCAACTTGTGAGGACCCGAAAATTTCCTTATTTTATTTTATTTTACTGGCTTAATTAATTAATTAATTCGACTATTTAAAATTCATTTATATGAAAAAACGCCTCTCTTATGTTTTTAAAGCGTTTTGTTAGAAAATTACTTTTCGAAAACTCATTTAGTTCGGAACAACGAGTACACATTTTTCGAGACTATATTTGAATTGAGAGTGTATTAATTTTGAAAAAGTAAGAATGATCAATAGTAAATTAAGAAAAAGTCATGAGGACTCGCAAAAATTTATTTATTTTTAAACTCTTGTTACGAGTTTATTAAAATATTTAATTGCCTGTTTGCCCCGAATATTATTTTCTAGTCTCTTGAGACCTAATTACATTGATCTATGACTTACTTATATTTTTAGAGTGGTTTGTTTCAAAAATTAATTTCTCAAAACCCGTTAAGTGAAAATAGTGAATACGCAATTGGAGTAAATAATTGATTCGATGATACAATAAGTTTGGAAAATTGGAGACTTGTACATTAGTCTCAAATTAGGTATTTTTATGTTTAAATGCTCAAGTATTAGTTAGTAATACAATCGTTATAAGAATTTCTTGAAAGTTAAGCGTTATCGCGCAAAATTGGAAGTACGCGCTTTTACGCGCGCGATCAATTAAGGGACGTAAGGCCTTTATTTTTTGACCATTAAGTGTGAATAATAATAGTATGAATATAAGTGCGTTAGAGGTTTAGTGCACAAGCGAAACAAACCCGAGAGGAAACGAGCACGAAACGCGCGCTTACGCGCACTCTCCTTAGTTGACTTTTGGAGCATTTTGGGCCACACATTCTTAGGCTTCTCAAGGGAGCATCACACCAGATCAAAGCCCTTCTCTTCTCACCTCAAGTGCTGGCCAAACACTCTCTTTTCCCTCCCAAAACAGCCGACCAAACAGCGAAGGAAAGAAAGGAAGAAAAGCTTCTTCATTCTTGCACCAATCTTCCTCCATTTCATCTCAAAATTTGCATCCAACTCACAAATCACTTGGAGATTCACTTAGGCAAGGAGAAGAACTTCATTTCCACGGTTTTCTTGGACTTCATTTGGACCAAAATTTCTGTCCTAGTTCATCTAAGAAGGCAAACTACGATCAACTCTTAAAACCTTGCTTTATGCAAGTAGTATTGCACATTTAAGGTCATGCATGCATATGGGTAGCTTGTTTATGTTGGAAATATTGTTGTGTGGGCTCTATGAACTCCCAATTTGATTGGATGGACTGATTTGGTGGATGATGATGAAATTAATGTTGGGTTAGTGCTTATATTAGTGGAATAATGTTGGGTTATTGGTAGAAACTCAAGGAAGATGCAATGAACAAAAGTGACCATTTTACCCCTGACATGTTCGTGCACTTTGGTGCAAATTTTTGAGGATCTAATGGCTTGTTTATGATATATATGTTATATGGATGGTGTAGAAAGTTTCATTGAAAAATAACATGATTTGGTTGGTCAAATGTGTTGATTTCCAAAGTTTGGCAGAACTGGAAAATTTTCCAGAATTGCCCAGGCAGTCATCTTGTTTTGGTTATAACTTCTTACTCCGATGTTGGAATTGAGTGCTGTTTGCGGCAATGGAAACTAGACATCCCCAGATTTCTATTGGTATAAAATTCAAGTCCTGGTTCCACTTGAGTGAGCCAAACCATTCGTTTAAAAATTGCTGTCCTGTTTCGTTGGTTCACTACAGGGCAGAACATGAACTACAACTTGATGCTCAAATGCGGGCTAGTTATGAACGGATTTTGAAAATGGTTTCTTCTAAGAAATTGTAGCTTTATGAATGTGTTTCCAACGCCACCAACCACACTCAATTCCAAGTTGAATTGAGTGATTTGTGACCAAAGTTTGAAACTGACTCAGTGATGGAATTCTTCATTTTGGACTGATCCTTAACTAATCTTGGTTTGGGACTTGTTATTCGAAATTTTTGGTGTAAACCACCTACCAAACACATCTTGGATGAATATTAGACCTTGTCTACACTAATGAACCATGTTTGAGGGATTTTCCTTGGCCAAATGCTTGAAAACGGTAAAATGGAAGTCCAAGGCAGATTTGCCTTGGAACTCCTTGGAACTTTAGTGGTTTCGTTAATCATCTTCCTGTACGTATTTCTCTACAAAATTTTTTAGAGAATTAGTTCTTATATGGTAGTATTATACTGCTGATTTTGGTGCCATTCCGAATCCATTTCATTGCTCAACTAAACTTCCAAAGTTCATGAGTTGAGTTGGGAAAACCCTTGATTAACAAGGAAATCTTAGTAACTTTGAACTACCATATCTTGGTGCTCAAAACTCCGAATCTTGTTCTGTTTGTTTTGTTTTAAACTTGGATTGCAACTCTAATAGAGTTCCAAATTTCAGAGGTTAGTTCGGATCAAGTGAATTTTACCGAATTGTCAAAGTTGGCCAAAAACCAACCTAAACCTGTCTTCAATGCCCCAGAACAGCAACTTTGAGCTAATTTTTGATACCTTCGCTTGGAATCATGAAAAATTGTCTTCTAAGAACTTTTAGTACATTCTAAGAGGTTTCCAACGGTACCAAGTTTTCCAATTTTGGACTTGTAAAGAGTGAGATACGATTTTTCAAAGATCTCGTATCAAAACTGAAATTTCCGAATCTTAAGGAAATGGAGTTTTTTGAATCCTGCTTATTCCTTCGATATTACTTGATTGTTTTACACTTGATTTCAAAGATGAAAACTCGATTTCTCTTGTACTCTAAAACCCCCCGTTTGAGCCTTAATTCGCGAGTAATTTAGGCTCATTTTAGCGAGATCTTCTAAGATTGTACAAGCGTGCAATCTTCCTTGATAATTGGGGTTTATAAGTAATTGTTCACTATTAATTGCTCAGGCTCGCACGAGGACCTTCGAGAGAATTCCACGGTGGACGCCTGAACGTCAAGTGACATTTCTTCTTTGTTTATTTGGTGAGTGTCAAGTATGTGTTAAATGCTTATGTGATTGAGATATTAGTTGTACAAGTGTTATACATGATACGTAAACTTGCCGAGCCGAGTATGTACTTTATCGCACTCGTTCTCATTTGAAATAAATGACTCATGCTTGACCTGACATGACTTGACTTGGAAAATATGCTATGGCTGCATAAGTCGATTAGAGCGATGTCTCATCGACCTCTGAACGATAGCAAGTACCACACCGATTTGGTGGGAGGTACCTCTCGAATCGTCTCAGACCTATTAACTGAACGATAGCAGGTACCACACCGATTTGGTGGGAGGTACCTCTCGAATCGTCCCAAAACTATAAACTGAACGATAGTAAGTACCACATTGATTTGGGTGGGAGGTACCTCTCGAGTCATCTCAGAAACATACATGGAATACGTGAAAGGCTATGAACTCCATTACCTACCCGGGGGACGGGGTGTCATCCCGAAAGGGTATTAAAAATTGAATTTGGGCAAAATAAGAAATCATTAGCTCCGGAGAGCTTCTGTATCCTACTCAAGAGTGTTTATTACAAATTGTGAAATTACTTGAATGTTATAGTTTCACTAGTGTGTAAGTGCTATTATTATTGAAATAATTGTCTTGCATGTTTTCTTGGCCTCACGAGCATCCACTCACCCCGTTAGACTTACTTTCTTTAACAGGAGTTGAAATGGAAGGAATGATAGAGAGGTCGACTTGATGGCCTTTTATTAGCATTTTGAATGTATTCATTTAGTTAACTTTTGGAAGCTGTATATTTTGGGATTGTAAGATGTTTTGGTAACTTATGATGTAAGATTTAATCGATTATTAAGGAATTGACATTCCTTTATATTTTCGACTTTTAGTATTGATTGGTTATTCTTAACTTTGAATTGAATTTGTACCGAGTCCTGGCGAGAGTTGGGCAGGCGTCCCGCAGACACCCTAGAGTTCGCCCTTGGGAGAAGTGGGGGCGTCACACAACTAGCCGTTGGGAGTATCGGACGTCCGGTGCCAGGTTCCTTGTTTTCATTGATCATCCAAGAACAGAAAGAGAATATCAAAATTCATTAATATTAACTAAAATCAGTAGGCATTATATCAGAAACATCAGAAAGATCCATTAGCATTAGAAACATCAAAAAAAAGTTACAAGAGACCATGGAATCAATATTTTTCTTTTGAAAATGGTATTAAACTTTGAATCAAGAGCTAAACACTTATACATCTTGAACAAAACAAGTAAATTTCTATCACATAATTGACTAACACTTATCATGTTATAGCTCAAATTATCAACCAAAAGAACATTATGAACAAAAGTCTGACCATACTTATCAACATCTCCTACTGCAATTGTTTTAACTTTCATATCATCTTCAAATGTCACTTTTTCACTTGATTTTGGCTTGAATTTGATCAATTACGATATATCACCGGTCATGTATCTTGAGTATCCACTTTGATTCATTAGTGATGTTCACCAGATTTACCTACTCAAGAGTTCAAGAACTAATATTTGGTACCCTTTAATTTTTGGATTCTTGAGAGTAAGTATCATGTCCAATTATCCACATCCATTTCATGTCTCTTCTCATATTTTTTTTCACATAGCAATCACCTTTCATGTGATTTTTTTGACAACAAAAACTACATATAACCAAAGAGTTATTTACTTGAACAGGTTTAATAAATTTTACTCGTCTTCTCTTATAAACAGCAAAAATATTTGCACCAGAATTTATCTTCTTCTCATAAGTGTCACGATGAGATTTATTCAATTTTCTTGAAAGTAGTTTTGTTTCTTATATTAGAGAAATTCATTTAAATTATCCGTTCTTCTTTTCCGATCACCTTGTTTCTCTTTGAATTTTTTCAGATCAATCTCATTCTTTTCCAAGTAATCATTTTCAGTTTTCAGCTTCTTGTTTTTTTGAAAAAGACGTGTATTATCTTGAAGAAGAAAGCCAATTTTATGTTTTAATTCCTTATTTCTAGTATAAGATTCTTTCAAACTATCATGTAGTTTTTCAATGACAGATTCAAGATTATTATCGATTTCATCATCACTTTCAAATTGAGGGTTAGAAGTTGTTACCTCATTATCTCCAATGGCCATAAAAGCCAATTGAGCAGATTCTTCATCCTCTTCAATTTCACCATTGGAATTACACTCATTCCATGTGAATTGAAAGTTGTTGAATCTTGATTTTCTTTCATTTTTTCCTTCTTTTTTCTTCTTCATTGGACACTCACTAATGTAGTATCCAAGTTGGCCACATTCATAACATTTGTCATATTGTCTTTTGTTGGCCTCTTGTTTTCCTTTGTTTCTTGTAATGTTGAATTGATTGAAATTCGAATTGCTAGTTCCTTCTTTTCTGAATATCCTTTTATTGAGGATTCTTTTAAAATTTTGTGTGATAAGAGTTAGATCATTATCATCCATATCTTCTTCATCCAAGGAAATCGAATCATCATCATCTTGAGATGCTTTTAGAGCAATGATCCTTTTTACTCTTGCATCTTCTTCTTCCTGTACCTTGGTCTTAAGTTTCAATTCATAAGATGTTTGAGAATTTATAAGAGATTCAATAGGCATAGAATTCAAATCTCTTGCCTCTTCAGTAGCAGTCACTTTACTTCCCAATCTTTAGATAAAACATTCAAGATTTTTCTGTTTTTCTCCCCTAAAGAGTATTTCTTTTCTAGAAGCTCTAAAATAAGATCATTGAATCTACAATACATTTTATCATTGAACCTCTAAAAGATAGATTTCTTTTGTTTTCTAACATTTTCATTACCTTCATGAATTTCTCTCAGTTTGTCCCAAATCTCTTTAGCAGTGTGACAGCACCACCTTCCCCTAAGGCGAACCAAAGGGTTCGGCGGACCGCCTGTCCAACTCTCGCCAGGACTCGATCACTCTATTCAAATAAAATAAGACAAAACCTCGAGGAAAAGTAAAACAAAACCAAATTTCAAACTTGAAACGCTTACTTACATTCATTTCTATCTCAAAAGTAATACAATCCCAAATGTACAAAAGTTTTAGGTTCCCAATACTTTCAACCCTAACCAAGCACTAGAGCGAGTACAATTGCAAAAGATAATTTCAAAAGGACTAGGCTATGCTATGCTATACAAGTCTCTCGCCCTTGCTCGCATCCCTGTAAAGAAAACAAAACTAACGGAATGAGTTAAAAGCCCAGTGAGGTTCCAGACACATAAACAAACAATGAGTTCAATACATTAATCATAGATAGCAAGTAATTCCAGAAACATGATAATATAAAGCAATAATAACATTCATTAAAAGGATACATTCTCACATGGAGCCATTCATTAATTCATTCATTCTCCTTTCATTTCCTTATTCCTTCATTCGTTTGAAATTGCATTTTGATAAGTAAAACAATTTATTTACATTGACATTCATTCATTCATTTCATTTCACCCCCTCCTGGACATTGGTCAGGCTCCACCAGACTACACGGTAATACTCGAGTATACCAAACGTTCACGCAGGGTCACTAAATCGCCCGACCGAGTCCGCTTCTGGCTCGAGTCGATCATTAACGAAAGCCAAGGGCCCAGTTCAGCCAAACGGCTTATATTCATACGCAACTAGCATTTAATTATTTAATCATTGAAAATTTCACATTCATTTAGGTCGAGTGCGATAAAGTACACACTCGCCTAGAAAACTCATTTTAAGCAGTCATTGAAAACATTTAACATGTTATCATTCGTTCATAACAAGTCATATAATCAAGAACAAGCCACATAGTCAATGAAAATATAACAAACAAGGAACACTCACCTATTTACGCAAAAATAACGTCCAAAGTATCCTTTCGGATAACACCCTCAATCACCAAGGAACCCTAATATAATCAAAAGAACACATTATGCTTCAACCATCAAAGATTTAAATGATTCAAAGAAAATTCGAATACGTACTAGTACAAAGTATAAATATGATTTTGGTAGTGAAAAGAGTACATTTAAACCAAAAAACATAAGTAAAATATTTGTAAAATTTATGCTCACTTGTAAAACTTTAAAATCGCTATTTGAGTCGAAATGGCAAAGAAAACGTATTTCTAGTAGTCGTAAATTTCATTTTTCCAAGGGTACAAGTTTCAGCTGAATTCTAACTTATATACCTCGATAAAAGAAGACGTAAATACCCTAGATGGTTCATGTGGTATTCGCTCTCCAGGCTTACTCAAGTCGCAAGTATATCGACCTAATTCTCGAGCATAAATTTGGGCAGCACGCCCTTTGTATTTACATATTTTCCAACAATTTATGACTTCATTCTTTTTCTCCATCAGTTCCAAAGTCATACACAAAATTATCTCATTTTCATAGCCGTTCAATAGGCTCAAAGTCATACAAGTACAAAATCAAACTAGGAAGATGTCCGGAAATGAAGGTTAAGTCAAGAAACAAAAGACAGATTTGATGTTGTTTTGTGTAACGAACACAACCGAGGCTACACTTATCAGATTGGGATGCAAGTTATACCATTTTGAAGCTAAGATAAAGACCTACAACTTTGATGAAGACCACTTAGTCCAATTCATAGTGTATCTACGCCAAAATTTCGAATTACTAAACCAGAAGCGCACAAACAGGTCAGTTAACCGTGCTATGTTTAAACCACAATAACTCAGGCTACCGAAATCCAAATGAGGTGATTCCAGGGGCGTTGGAAAGCTAAGACATAGCACTACAACTTTTATGTTTTGTCTAAATGCTAATTCAGTACACATCAGGGTGAACAGCCATGGTTAGTGTTGTGAAATATCAAAACTGTCCATTGGACTAAACCTATGAGAGTCAGGGGTATTTTTATCTTTTCACAGGCTACGTTGTTCTGATTGAGCTGAAATTTGTCAGGAAACTATAAAACATCATTCTATACAACTTTTATGTTTTGTGTTAAGCCTAATTCGATTTCTAACCTGGTCAAACAGTACCGGTCAGAACAGGGGAGGTGCAAAATCGAAAATCTGGAATTTATGCCTACAAGTGCTAATCTTCATAATTCTAGCTTAAAAAACTACCTCACCTCCTTATCTACACTTATTCCCATCATAATCCATCTAAAAAAGAAGAAATATGGCTGATCAATACAAACCCTAACTCACCAATTCTCCCAAAATCACCACAACTGCTTCCATAGCTACCAATTTAACCAAATCACGAGTTATATAATAACTTAAACAAAAGTAAAAGAACCAAAGATAAGGGACAGCCAATATACTTCAAGAACAAGCTTTCAAAGGATATCCTCCACCTCTCTTTGTAATTTTTGGTTCCTTAAACTTCCCAAACTCTCAAACTATTGATTAATCGGTTTAGATTTCTTGTTTTCTCACTTAAGTGGATCAAACTCAAGATGGATTGTGGTTTCTTTCTCTTGGCTTTCTTCCTCTCTCTCTCGGCTGGTGTACTGAAAATGAGGGATAAATTGAGTAGTTTTTAGTGATAAAGATGGTGAAAATTAATTAGTCAACAAACCAATAGATGGCCGCCACTTGTTGCTTTAAGATTAACCTTAAAGTGTAGTCCTTTTTCCTTGTTTTTGGGTCAAATATTTCAGCCAAGCTTAGCTAAAAAATGGGGAGATATTTTGCACTCATATCAATGGTATTGTAATGTAGGAAAGTGATGGTCAAGTAGTGTGTTCAATCGGTAGTGAACGGTACCCGTCGGTCGGAACGAATTTTCCTTAAATTGCGTATACTAGGGTTTTAACTTATAATTCACTAACTTATTATTATCACCTCTAATCCCACACTTAATATCATCTAAAACTCACTTTTAATCACCACATTTATCGCACTAACGGGTCCCACATCGATAATGTGTTTCAAATTTAACGTACACTAACTCATACTAAGAAAATGAATTTAAAACTGTACTGGATTGAAAAAATGCATAGCAATTTTAATATTTCCAAAGAAAGTATAAAATGTAGACAAAGATGTGACGCCCCCACTTCTCCCTAAGGCGAACCAAAGGGTATCCGCGGGACGCCTGCCCAACTCTCGCCAGGACTCAGGCAAACACCATTCAAGCTTATAGCGGTGCTAGAAATCAACAACCAGAAAAGATAAATACAATTAGTACAGAAGCGTTCAAGTTTAACGAAATATAACAATCATCCAATCCTTAAATCGAGTTTCCATAATACAGCCCAAAAATATACAATATTCCAAAAGTCTAGACAAAAGAGTTGGAACCCTATTACATGGGTACACAAAAGAGAAATTCCTCCGAATCTCACTCCAAGCACAAATCCTGTTAAGAAAAACAAATCTACAGGGTGAGCAAAACGCTCGTGAGGCCAAGAACACACATACAGGCACGTAGTTCAAGTAACACCCCCAAATTAATCAATTTACAACAATAACCATTCAATAAAGAGTACTTTACTGAAAAGTAAACAAAAATAATTCAAGGATAAGGGAGCTCTCAGGAGCAATTTTCCACTTGCACGATCATGAACCTCCACGCGTTGACACTCCGTCAACCGGGTAGGTTTAATCCGTAAAAACATCACTTACACTTCCCCTTCTCAACCTTACATACCACACCGGGCCCGCAATACATTTATGAGGCGATACTTCAGCAAGTATGCCAAGCAAGACCTCTCAATAGGTCGAGCTTATGAAATCTCATGGTTCACTGAGGAGCTCGACCAAGCCCCTGCTGGCTCGAGTCCAAGGCTAGCCAATAAGAGAGTTTGGGCGTCCCCCACTTTTACACTTTTGTATCGAGGAGGTTTACTCCAACGACTTATGCAATCACAGCATAAATAATCACTTAAGTACTGCACATATATTCACTTAACCAATTATTTAAACAAGTAAGCACTTCACTTCACTAACTCAAGTTCACTTCGTTTAAATGAGGACGAGTGCGATAAAGTACACACTCGACTCAAAGGTTTAAAAAACCAAATTTATATAACACTTATCAATTTACAGATATTTCACATAATTCACATACTTGACACTCACCAATATAAGCAATAAGGAAGAAATGTCCCTCGGAGTTTTAGGCGTTCACAGTGGGATCCTCTTGAAGGTCCTCATGTGCGCCTGAGCAAATAATAGTGAATTATCATTCACACATCCCAATTATCAAGGAAGATCGTGCACGAGTACAATCTAGGGGAAATTTCATGATAATGAACCTCAATTACTCGTAAATCGAGATTCAAGTGGAGTTTCTTAAAGTATAAGAGCAATCGAGTCTTTTGTCTTGGAAATCAAGCATAAACGTTCAAGTACTATCGAAGGAATAAGGAGTACTTGAAAAAAACTTCATTTCCTTGAAGTGCGAAAAATTTCAGTTTTTGCTATGATATTTTGAAAAAATCGTATCTCACATTTCACATGTCAAAAATTGGAAAACTTGGGACCGTTGGAAACTTCTTCCAAGGTACTAAAAGTTCCTAGAATACATTTTTCTAAGATTCCAAATGGAAAACATTCAAAAATGAGCTCAAAGTCGCTGTTTTGGTTCATAAGGCAGATTTAGGTTGGTTTTTGGTCAACTTTGAAATTTTGGCAAAATTCACTTGATTGGAACTAGCCTTTCAAACTTGGAACCCTATTAGAGTTGAAATCCAAGTTTACAACAAAACAAGCGGAACGAGAAACGGAGTTTTGAGCACTAAGATACGACAACTCAAAGTTTTCAAAATTCCCTTGTGAAATAAGGATTTTCCAAACTCGAGTCATGAACTTTGATAATTAATTTGAGCCATGAAACGGCCTCGGAATAACTCCATAATTAGCAGTATAATACTACCATATAAGGGTTGTCCCTCTACCAAATTTCATGGAGAAATAACTTCGGAAAGGTAGTCAACCAAACAACCAAAGTTTCGAAAAATCCTAAGGCAAAACTGCCTTGAGCTTTTTGTTTTCCATTCCAAACATTTGGCCAAGGAAAATCCTTCAAACATGGTTCATTTGTGTAGGATAAGCCTAAGGAACATTCATGGTACATTTGGTAAGTGTTTTAACTCCAAGAAATTCAATTGGCAAGTCCACACCAAGTCTAGCATCAATTCTATCCAAAATTTAGGGTTTTCAAGAACAGGGCAGGTTTCGTATTTTGATCACAAATCACTCAATTCAACTCGGAATTAAGCATGGTTGGTGGCGTTAGAAAATAAATTCATAAAAATATAATTTCACAGAAGAAATCATTTTGAAATTCAGCTCACAACTAGCTCAAATTCGAGCCTCAAGTTGTAGCTTCTGAACTTCGTTCCAGGAAAACAGAGAAACAGGATAGTCATCTTTAAACGATTGGTACGGGGTATTCAGGTGGAATTAGGGGTTGAATTTTATACCGTTGAAAAGCTGGGAATGTGTAGTTTCAAATGCCACTGACGGAACTTGATTTTGACGTCAGAGCACAGAGTTATGGCTGAAACAAGAAGGCTGTCTGAGCATTACGGGAAAATTTTTCCGGGTTTGCTAGCTTCGTGAGATTAATCCATTTGACCAACCAAACATCAATATTTTTTGATGAAACTTTATACACCATCTATACAACATATAAACATCATATACAAGCCATTAAAACCTCAAAATTCCGCATAAAGAGGCACGATCATAACAGGGACAGAATTGAAAATTTTTCATCCATGTACTCCTTGAAGTTTATACTAGGTATGCACCATTAATCTACTAATTTGAGCACTAAATCAACATTAAATCCATCATCAAACATCATATCAGCCATCAACCCAAGAGTCGGAGTTCATAGAACCCACATTCAAAATTTTCTATCAATTTAAAGCTGCCCATGAGAATCCAAGAGCTCATGAGTGTAATCTATCTTCCATAAATCAAGAATTAAGTGATTGATCATTACTTACTTTCTTAGAGAGCCAAGACAGAAATTTCGTCACTTTGAGCTGGAGAAAAACCGTGAGAGGCAGCTCCTTTCCTAACTTATCTTGATCACTAAGTGATTTGAGTGTTGTGTGTAAAATTTGGAGGTAATTTGAGCAAGAAGTTGAGGAGAAAGAGTGGAGGAATTTTCTGGTCTTGTTCTTCCTTTGTTGCTCGGCTGTTTGAGAGTATGAGAGGAAGGAAATTCTGATGGTATTAGCTTCTAAAGTAGGCTTAAAACTTGTGGCTCAAATTTGCTCAAAGTTGTCCACTAAAATAATGCACGTGTACGTGCGTTTCGTGCTCGATTCCTCTCGATTTTATTACACTAGTGCACTAAACCTCTAATGCACTTACATTCATATTATTATTATTCACTCTTAATAGTCCCAAAATAATGGTCTAAGACTCCTCAATTACTCGCGCGCGTAAAAACGCGTATCTCCAAATTAAGCGCGATAAAGCTAAACCTCCAAGAATTTCTTATAACGATGATGCTAATAACTATCATTTGAGCATTTAAATATAAAATACCTATCTTAAGTCCATTATACGAGTCTCCAATTTTTCCAACTTATGGTATTTCCAAACCAGCTAAAATCCCAAATCGCGTATTCACTATTTTCACTTAATGAGTTTCCAAAAATTAAATTTTTAAACGAGTCACTTTAAAAATATAACGAAGCTATAAATCCATGTAATTAGATCTAAAGAGGTTAGAAAATAATAATCAGAGTAAATGGGCAATTAAATATTTAAATAAACTCGAAATGAAATTTTAAAATAATAAAAGTTTTGTAAGACATCACATCCTCTCCCCCTTAAGAAAATTTCGTCCTCGAAATTTACCTTGATTGATGAACAGGTCTGGATACTTTTCTCGAATTGCTTCCTCGACTTCCCAAGTCGCTTCCTCTAGACCATGGTTCCTCCAAAGAACTTTCACCAACGGTATCTGTTTATTTCTCAATTCTTTCACCTTCATATCCAAAAATTTCACCGGTTTCTCCTCATAGGTCAGGGTTTCATCAATTTCAATACCCTCCAGTTGCAAAATGTGAGAAGGGTCTGGATGATACTTCTTAAGTATAGATACATGGAACACATTATGAATTCAGGATAAACTTGGCGGCAACTCCAACTTGTATGCTACATTCCCCACGCGTTGGATAATCTTATAAGGCCCTACAAATTTCGTTTGTAACTTCTTTCCTTTCCCAGTCATCAAACATGCTTTTAGAGGTGTAATCTTAAGAAAGACTAAATCTCCAAACGCAAATTCCAAATTCTTCCTCCGATTATCTGCATAGCTCTTCTGACGACTCTGCACGGTTTGAATCTTTTGACGTACCAATTTTACCTTCTCATTCGCTTCCTCGATCCAGGGCACTGTAGTAGGGTCTAAGATCTTCCGTTCACCTACTTCATCCCAACAGATTGGAGACCTACATTTCCGACCATAAAGCGCTTCATACGGAGCCATTTGTATAGAGGAGTGAAAACTATTATTATAGGCAAATTCCACCAGAGTCAAAAACTTACTCCAACTTTCCCCAAAAATCCAAAACACAAGTCCTCAACATATCCCAAGAGTTTGGATTGTCCTCTCAGATTGTCCATCGGTCTGAGAATGATAAGTGGTACTGAAATTCAATTTAGTTCCTAACACGTCTTGCATCTTTTGCCAAAACCTTGATACGAATCTCGGGTCTCTATCAGACACGATACTCACAGGAATTCCATGTAACTTGATGATTTCATCCATGTACAACTTAGCTAGATTCTTCAATGGGTACTTCATATTAATCGGCAGAAAATGAGCCGATTTGGTCAGTCTATCTACTATTACCCAAATAGCATCATGACCCCTTTGTGTCCTAGGTAAACCCGATACAAAATCCATAGTATTATTTTTCCATTTCCATTCAGGTATCTCTAGGGGTTGCAAAAGTTCCGATGGTTTCTGATGTTCGGCCTTAACCTGTTGACAAACTAAGCAAGTCTGAACAAATTGGGCAATTTCTCTCTTCATATTCTCCCACCAATACAGACTCTTCAAGTTTTGGTACATTTTATTCCCTCCAGGATGTACTGTAAACTTCGATCGGTGTGCCTCCTTTAAAATCTCCTTCTTAAGTTCCTCATCGTTTGGCACCACTATCCGATTTCGAAACTTCAAAATATCATTCGATCCTAGGTTAAAATCCGACTTTTCTCCTTTTTCAACTTTTTCTGACCATTTCTGCACTTCAGTGTCCTTTTCTTGAGATCCCTTGATACGTTCCAACAAGGTGGAATTTACTACAATATTTCTCAAAATTACTTTCCTCGGTTCCAGTTGAGGATTCCAATAGCTAACCGTTTCCAACAAATAAAGTTCCTTAATCATCAACCCCGCCATTTGCACTTGACGACTCAAAGCATCGGCCACTACATTAGCCTTTCCTGGATGGTACTTGATCGTGCAGTCATAGTTTTCCAAAAATTCCATCCATCTACGCTGCCTCAAATTCAGCTCCTTTTGAGAAAATAAGTACTTAAGGCTTTTGTGGTCTGTAAAAATCTCAAATATCACTCCGTACGGATAATGTCTCCATTTCTTCAAAGCAAAGACCACAGCCGCTAACTCCAAGTCATGAGTCGGATAATTCCCTTCGTGCGGTTTCAATTTCCTAGAGGCATATGCTATCACCTTGTTATTTTGCATTAACACACATCTTAATCCTTCCCTAGATGCATCTGTGTATATCACAAAACTATCATTTCCGTTTGGTAAAGCTAACACAGGCGCTCTTGTCAACCATCTTTTCAATTCCTGGAAACTATTTTCATACTTAGGACTCCATATAAACTTCCCATTTTTCTTGGTCAATTCAGTTATGGGTCCAATAATTTTTGAAAAATCCTGGATAAATCTCTAGTAATACCCCGCTAACCCTATGAAACTTCGAACCTCAGTAGGATTTTCTAGTCTTTTCCATTTCGAAACAGCTTCAACTTTAACTGGATCCACTTTAATCCCATCCTTAGAAATTATGCGTCCCAAGAAAGTCACTTCTTTTAACCAAAATTCACACTTACTAAACTTAGTATATAACTGGTGTTCCCACAGGGTTTGTAAAATAATTCTCAAATGTTTCTCATGATCTTTCACATTCTTAGAATACACTAAAATGTCATCAATGAAGACCACCACAAATTGATCTAGATAAGGCTTAAAAACTCTATGCATTAAATTCATGAAAGCTGCAGGAGCATTAGTTAACCCAAATGGCATCACTGCAAATTCAAAGTGCCCGTACCTCGAGTTAAAAGCAGTCTTGGGTATGTCTTTCTCCAAAATCCTCAATTGGTAATAACCCTGTCTCAAATCCAACTTCGAAAATACTACCGCCTCCTGCAATTGGTCAAACAATTCATCAATGTGGGGCAATGGGTACTTATTCTTAATTGTGACATCATTCAAGCCTCTATAGTCTATACATAATCTTAAACTCCCATAATTTTTCTTTACGAACAAAATCGGGGCTCCCCACGGAGAATCACTATCTTTTATAAAACCCCTTTCCAACAAGTCCTGCAGTTGCAATTTTAACTCCTTCAATTCCGCTGGAGCCATTCGATATGGCGTTTTCGAGATAGGTGCCACTCCCGGAATTACATCAATTTTAAAAGCTATTTCCCGTTTCGGGGGTAAAGACTCTAACTCTTCAGAAAAAACATCTGAAAAGTCTTTCACTACAGGCACGTCTTCCAAACTCACCTTATCACTAGGGGTGTTAATAAGAAAAGCCAAATACCCTTGAGCTCCTTTGCTTAAAAATTTTCTAGCTCGAATCCCTGAGATAAGTGCAGACGAAGCCAATTTACCCCTTACATCCAACTTTAGAGTTGCCTCCCCTGGAATGCATAATTCTACAATCTTTGTTCGGCAATTTAACTGGACATTATAACGGGCTAGCCAATCCATTCCTAAAATCACATCATATCCCTTAATTGCTAAACTTATCAGGTCGGCTAATAATTTTCGCTCCCCAACACAGACTTCACAGTCTCTATACACCAGGTTAGCAATTAAACTTTGATCTCCAGTGGGTGTTTTAATCTCCAAATCATACGGTAACTTAATTAGCTTCAAATCTATCCCACTCATAAAATTAGGATTTATAAAAGAATGTGTTGCACCCGGATCAATGAAAACTCTAGCTAAATGATTAAAGATCGGAATTGTACCTTCAACCACTTCAATCGCTTCAGGGATTTGTTGATAATCCAGTGCATAAACTCTAACCGGTACTTTCGGTTGACTTCCTCCGGCACTGGTCTGTTTAAAGGTTGACTTTTCTGATCTCTGAGGGTTACCTCTCAACTTTGGTGTCTTTGGACAACTTGCGAGTTGGTGATCAGTACTCCCGCAATAGAGGCATTTCCCTAACTTCCTCCAGCAGTCACTCTCAGAGTGGTTAGATTTACCACAGTATCCACAAGTAATTTGAGGAGTCACAGCCGAACCAGTGGAAGGCGCCCCTCTAGCCTGAGCCGGTCCACTGCGACCTCCTCTGGATAAAGCTCCCCTAGAAGCTCCAATGGCCCTTATTCCTCCCATTCCTCTTCCCATCTTGGAAGGGTGTGCACTTTTACTAGCCTGCCCAGACGCAGAGCTAGAAAAATTCCACTTTCTATTGTGAAAGTTTCTCACTTGTAGTCTTGCACTTTCAACCCTTTGCGCCTTTTCTAAAGCCTCAGTAAAAGTAGAAATTTGGGCTGCGGCCAAGCCCTCCTGAATTTCCACATTAAACCCCTATACAAACCGTCTAATCCTCTTCCGTTCATTGAATACCAGTTCAGGAGCGTACTTAGAAAGTTTAGTGAATTTTCCTTCATACTCTGCCACATTAAGGGTCCCTTGTTTTAATTTGATAAATTCATCCTCTCTCTTTTCTTGAATCAAGGGTGGAAGAAACTTTTCATTAAATTCTCTCGTGAAATTCTACCAAGTCCAAGGGGTTTGAGTTTGTCGCGCCCCATTTTTTATAAGAAAAATAAATGGTTTAAAAAAGTGAATTTTTGATTTGAAAAATGAATTTTGATTTACAAAGAAAGTGAAGAAAAATGTGGGTCTAAATGGGACTTTGAACTGCGACGATTTTGACCCAAAATAAGTTTAAAAAAGGTTTTTTGAAATAAAATCGGAGTCGCCACTTGGTATAGAGTTAAGATGTACCAAGTCACCTAGAATGAATTTTTTTTTTTTAAGAAAAAGGTAGAAAGAAACCCCCTTTAAACGACTCCTAGTCTACGTAAACCAACGAAAAAGGTTCGGGAGTCACATTTGACGAAGGGGAAGGCAAGGATAAAATCCAAGGCACCCCTTCGACCTAGCCAAGGCTAGTTGCGCGATTTAGTCAAAGATTTTCTTGTTTTAACCAAAGAATTTATCTCATTTGGATGTGCTATATGAATGCAATCCCTAGACCTAGGGGAACATCGGGGGCAAAATTTCTCTTCAAAGCTTGAGTGGTGCCAATCACATTAATTGTGATGCCCAATAATGACTCTTTGGAGAGGTCACGAATAATGTAAAAATATGAGACTCTAAGAAGAGAAAAAGGATAAAATAATTATAGAAATATACATGTCTTAAAGGAATGCATCATGTCGGGTACGAGGGACTAATGTTCGTGACTCAATTTTTCCTTTAATAGAGGGAATACGAGCGTGCTAAGGCTAAAAAAGCCAAACTCGTCCATATCCCATATCTAAGGGGCTTTCCCTAACCTAATCAAGCAAATGATTTAACCTAATTCTAATGCTTATATGAAATGCAAGTCTAATGTCATGTTTCATACAAAAGGGACGAGTAATATTCATATAAGGGAGAATATGGGGGAAGGGGTATATGTATATAAGAAAAGAGTTATGCAATATGGTGAAAGAGGCCCTAAAAAACAAAGATATGCGTGAGATGGAGTGATTTTATCATGCAATCATGATCTAACGCGCGAAGGGCTCCTAAGGGTCTAGCATTGGACTAGCCCACATCTACGCTCTCTCACAAGCATTGGACTTGCAAGAGCTCGAGGGGACAACCATGACTAGCATTGGACTAGCCACGGTTACGTGCATTCGCATCCATCATACACATATACAAGTAATGTGCATAATTGAAGCAAGTAGACATGTGAGCACGTAATTCACATAACACATAAGCATGCATATCTAGATGCCAACACCTAAGAAAGCGATTAAACACATAGCACATAGACATGCAAAACACACAAGGCAATTAAGGCCCTAACTATTACATTTTTAGGGGGGAAGGCCTACTACAATCTAAAAGGGGAAATAGAAGGAATAAAACAATTAAATCCCTAACTATTACAATTTTGGCATTCGAGTGCCTCCCAAATGATGAAATTGAACTAAAATTAAAGTAAAACTAAGCAACTAAAGAAATAAATAAGGTAAAAATGAAATAAACACTTAAAGTCATGCAATTGCACACATAAGACACATATATGCACGTAGGGTCAAATAAAGTCAAGAAATGAAGGATAGAGTGTACCTCCCTCGCAATGGTAATCAAAGGAAGGAACAAATGGCTTCAAAACAATAAAAGGGTCAAGGTACCACTTTAATTAAGAAAAATTAAAAGAAATGTGCAAATACAAAGCTCACTTGATCATAAAGCCCCTAAAGTCATGACTTAAGTGCAGTTGAAACAAAGCATAGTAGTGAATTGAAGCAAACAAGCAATGAAGTTGTAAAATTAAAACTACCAAGGACTAAATTGAGGAGATTATTCAATTGATTGGGTCATAGCAGCATTATGGGTAATTTAGAGGGACTGAAGTGCAATATGCAGAAATAGATTCATGCATGCAACGAAGGCTGAAACCTTCTTTACTTCTGCGAATTTCTGCTGCAAGTTCTTGCAGCTTCAAACCATGCGTATTTCATACCAGAAAATGCACAAAGCTCATCGTTTTCCAACCCAACTCACATGAATCCCAAATTGTCAACTTTATCATAACTTAAGCATACTTGTCTATCATTAGTGATCCCAACAGAGAGTATCCAAGCAAGAAAACAAGGAAAGAAACAGAAGAGATCCTTAACCTTTTCTCAAAACATCAAGCCAAAACATTCAATGAAACATGCTAAAACCCGGACCATAAAGCAACCAAGGTACTAGACATCCGTACAAGGATTTTCGAGGCAACATCATGCAACCCATGAAGATGCTCGCTGCAATTCAAACCTGCTGCCATTTTACTTTCGCACCCAAACTTCAGATTCAAACGCACGCTTTGATCAAACTTTCTCCACTAAACATCAAAGCTCTAATCTAGATAGTAAGACCACTGGAATTTAACATCTAAACATGCAAAAATGAGTCCCAGAATAGGATCACTAAGCTTTATAGCTTTCTCCTTTATGATACCCTTTCACTGCAACATTTCTGGTTGCTGGTTTTTTCAATTTCCGACACTGAACAATACGGCAACCATTTACGCGCATGAACTCCAACAAAAGCCAACCATTTGCCAATTTATCACCATAAAAGGTCAAGCAAACAGATCAAAACCCATTCAAAACCCCCAGCAAAATTGTCCATTCCCGGAAGATCCAAGCATGCTACTAGCCGTGGAAATGCGGGAAAGAAAGAAAAGAACTTGCGGCAAATTCATGCACGATACAACAATCAAACAACAAGCAGATTTCAAACTTCAGATAGACCAAAAGTTTCAGCAACCCCAAAAAAGGAACTCTGTTAACATTGTTGCAATCAACCAAGGTTATGCAATTCATGTCGAGAGAGCTATTGACAAGATAACTAGGAAGGAAAAAAAAATGGTGTTAATTGCAAGATTTCATAATTGCAAGATTATCATCATTACCCTCTCATTTCCTCCGTCAAAACCCCTCAGAGACTAACGAAAATGCATCAGATGATTGAAAATACCAGCACTTAACTAATGTTCATGAAGATCTGAACGATGAAGTCACAGCCATGACCATAAAACATTGACAGCCAGCAAATAACGCAAGACTCATGTCTTGTGGATTTGAAATCTTATGAAAAATGGTGTTAAGTCTATCAAAAAGGAGGATCCGTGGTTACCTTAAGGAGTAATATGAATGTACAACGCCCCAGGAAGTCGCTCTGATTCAAGAAAGGAAGACGCAAGCTTCGTCGCTAATGCTCCAAGGTTGATGAAGGCGCCAGTTTGTGGCCAGATTTGACGAGTTTCCCGTGGTGTTTGCCTCCAGATGTCTGAACAGAAATCGCTCCTATCACTTTGTAGATTGAGCAGAAATTGATGGCTTCACGAATAAAGCTGGGTCGGGGAAGAAAATCCTTGCGAAGGCAGGCTGAAAGATCAGCCTTGTTGCGGGTTTCGCAGAGGAATTCCCGGCGTTTCTTCCTTTTTTGGTTTTCTTGCCGAAGCTTTCCTTTCTGGTTCAGATCTCCTTCCTCCTCTCCAGCTTTCTCTCTTGGTTTTTCTTCTCAGTTTCTCTCGCTCAGTTTTTCCTTTTCTCCCCAAAAGACTCCCTCCTGCCCAAGCCTTTTTCCTCTAACTCTATCGGACTCTGGTTTTTTTTTTTTTTAGCCGTCACTTCTTCCTTAAACCCCAGCCGTCATCCCCTCTCCCTCGGTTTCTGGTTCCTTCCGCTCTTTCTCTTAGCCCAGTCGCCTCACTCTTATTTTCTCCCCCCTACGGAAACTTTCTCCTAATACCCTAGCCGTCATTTGATCTCCCCATTTTTTTGCAGTTTCATGGCTTTATATAGGCATCAGCCATCTCTCAAACCTAGCATCTACGGTGCCCTTTTTCTGTATTTTTCTGTGATCCTCTGTGAGCCAGTAGATGGCTTTTGCTTTCCAAAATTTTTTGAGTTGCCGGATGAAGGGTCAGATGGCCTTGTACTATGCCAATCTGATGGAGCAAAATATCGGGCAAAAATGACCGGAAAATCCACTGGAAAGAAAAACTGCATTTTTGTTTCTTGCATTCTGCTGGCATGCTGTTCTTTTCGCGTTTTTTTTTTCTTTTTTCTTTTTTTTTTTCTTTTTTTACAAATTTTATGCTAAAAGTCTTACAATAAAAATAAACAGCTAAAAGGGCAAAAACGAATACAAAATAAAACTAAAATAAAATAATAGGTAATAATAATCTAAAATGCTATACAAATGCTAAAAGTCTAAAACCAAAATCATGAAATTAACAAAGAAATAGATAAGAATTATTACTAAAACAAAGAGTAAAAATAGAATAAAAATTATTCAAAAATTTGGTGTCTACAGAGTTCTTTCCTATTTTCTTTTTATCAGATCCCACGAAGCACGGGCTACTCCCTCAAATTGAAAGGCAACAAAATTCACTCGCCTATCCTCAGTATAGTTTAGAGCGGCGAATATGTTGGTCATCCTCTCTAACCAATTCTCTGCTATTTCAGGATCGGGTTCTCCAAGAAACTTAGGCGGATTGAATTTTAAGAACCTCTCTAAGGCTCTATCCTCTCCTCTTTCCTGACCCCCAGGTTGATTAAGCAGTCCAGGACCTTATCTATCAGGTAAGCGCTCTAGGATATCAGTCATCCTATTAATGGCAGTAGCCACTTGATTACCCTCAATATTTTCCTGGCCTTGGGTTGGTCCAGTTGCCGATCCCTAGTCATCCCTTTGAGGTTGGGCCTGTCTAGTCCCTCGCCCACTACCTCGACCACGGTCTCGACCACCTCTTAGTCCTTCCATAACCTAGGCGTGCCTAGTGCAAGAAGTAAATAAATTATACGATGCAGAGTAGAAAGCAGGAACCAATCAAGAAAATATTGAAAATAACAATAATTTACATTTATTAGCATATCAAGTTCATACAATTAGCAAGTCATGGGGTAGTCACAAAAATATAGCACACAGGTGCCACAAGAGTATTTTTAGTCACAGAGGACTAAAGTAAAAGCAAGTGCTTCAAAAATAAGCTACACAGTCATGCAAAATACAATGGCTTCAGCACTTAGCATCACCCCTGCTAATCCTAGCTGTACTAGTCAAAAGAGTCAAAAGAGTCAATCGCTAGGGACCTAGTCCACAGTAGGACTATCAGGAGGAATCTCCTCCTCAGGATCCTCCTCCTCCTCAGGGCTCTGGACTACCTCCATCGTCTCGTCCACTAGCCTAGTAACATCAGTCAAGATGTCGGAAGCCCGACTACGGACCTCCTATCTCAGCATAGTAAATCGAGCCCTAGTACTCTGGAGCTCCTCACGAACCACTGCAGATGTGGCCACCCCGCCCTCGAGTACCTCCTCTAGCTCAGCAATCCTCTCACCCTGAGTGCTAATCATCTGTCTAAACTCATCCACCTCAGCCTGTAAATCCAGATTAAGATCCACTAACTGTCGATGCTCGTTGTCTAAAACAAGCACAAGGTGATTCGGGTAGGCGAAGGTCACCCTACACGAATTTCGGGGATATCTGTCAGATGGGGAATAGCGTACTCGAGTTCCTCCAACTAGAGCTCGGTAGAAGATAGGCCTAGGAGGCACTACATGATCATTTGCATGGCCATTCCCGTAAGCTACCGAAATTCCGTTTCCGTTTTCCATCCCTGCAAATTAATAGCACTTTTCGGGTTAGAAATTTAATCACTACTTAGTTTGGATGTCGTTTATGCATGCCTAACCCATTCACTAGTATGCCCCAAATACCCCTTAAGGTATAACTTAACTATCCGGTCTCGAGTCTTAAGGGTAGAGTATCTAATATGTCTCCCATATAGATCTCTAACCTAGCGCTCTGATACCAACTGTGACGCCCCCACTTCTCCCTAAGGCGAACCAAAGGGTATCCGCGGGACGCCTACCCAACTCTCGCCATGACTCAAGCAAACACCATTCAAGCTTATAGCGGTGCTAGAAATCAACAAACAGAAAAGATAAATACAATTAGTACGGAAGCGTTCAAGCTTAACGAAATATAACAATCATCCAATCCTTATATCGGGTTTCCATAATACAGCCCAAAAATATACAATATCCCAAAAGTCTAGACAAAAGAGTTGGAATCCTATTATATGAGTACACAAAAGAGAAATTCCTCCGAATCTCACTCCAAGCACAAATCCTGTTAAGGAAAACAAATCTACAGGGTGAGCAAAACGCTCATGAGGTCAAGAACACACATACAGGCACGTAGTTCAAGTAACACCCCCCAAATTAATCAATTTACAACAATAACCATTCAATAAAGAGCACTTTAATGAAAAGTAAACAGAAACAATTCAAGGATATGGGAGCTTTCAGGAGCTATTTTTCACTTGCACGATCATGAACCTCCACGCGTTGACACTCCATCAATCGGGTAGGTTTAATCCGTAGAAACATCACTTACACTTCCCCTTCTCAACCTTACATACCACACCGGGCCCGCAGTACATTTATGAGGCGATATTTCAGCGAGTATGCCAAGTAAAACCTCTCAAAAGGTCGAGTTTATGAAATCTCATGGTTCACTGAGGAGCTTGACCAAGCCCCTGCTGGCTCGAGTCCAAGGCTAGCCAATAAGAGAGTTTGGGCGTCCCCCACTTTTACACTTTTGTATCGAGGAGGTTCACTCCAACGATTTATGCAATCACAGCATAAATAATCACTGAAGCACTTCACATACATTCACTTAACCAATTACTTAAACAAGTAAGCACTTCACTTCACTAACTCAAGTTCACTTCGTTTAAATGAGGACAAGTGCGATAAAGTACACACTCGACTCAAAGGTTTAAAAATCCAAATTTATATAACACTTATCAATTTGCAGATATTTCACATAATTCACACGCTTGACACTCACCAATATAAGCAATGAGGAAGAAATGTCTCTCGGAGCTTTAGGCGTTCACTGTGGGATCCTCTTGAAGGTTCTCGTGTGCGCCTAAGCAAATAATAGTGAATTATCATTCACACATCCCAATTATCAAGGAAGATCGTGCACGAGTACAATCTAGGGAAAATTTCATGATAATGAACCTCAATTACTCGTAAATCGAGGTTCAAGTGGAGTTTCTTAAAGTATAAGAGCAATCGAGTCTGTTGTCTTGGAAATCAAGCATAAACGTTCAAGTACTATCGAAGGAATAAGGAGTACTTGAAAAAAACTTCATTTCCTTGAAGTACGGAAAATTTCAGTTTTTGCTATGATATTTTGAAAAAATCGTATCTCACATTTCACATGTCAAAAATTGGAAAATTTGGTACCGTTGGAAACTTCTTCCAAGGTACTAAAAGTTCTTAGAATACACTTTTCTAAGATTCTAAATGAAAAACATTCAAAAATGATTTCAAAGTCGCTGTTTTGGTTCATAAGACAGATTTAGGTTGGTTTTTGGCCAACTTTGAAATTTCGGTAAAATTCACTTGATTGGAACTAACCTTTGAAATTTGGAACTCTACTAGATTTGCAATCCAAGTTTACAACAAAACAAGCGGAACGAGAAACGGAGTTTTGAGCACTAAGATAGGACAACTCAAAGTTTCCAAAATTCCCTTGTGAAATAAGGATTTTCCAAACTCGAGTCATGAACTTTGATAATTTATTTGAGCCATGAAACGGCCTCGGAATAACACCATAATTAGTAGTATAATACTACCATATAAGGGTTGTCCCTCTACCAAATTTCATGGAGAAATAACTTTGGAAAAGTAGTCAACCAAACAACCAAAGTTTCGAAAAATCCTAAGGCAAAACTGCCTTCAGCTTTTTGTTTTCCATTCCAAACATTTGGCCAAGGAAAATCCTTCAAACATGGTTCATTTGTGTAGGATAAGCCTAAGGAACATTCATGGTACATTTGGTAAGTGTTTTAACTCCAAGAAATTCAATTGGCAAGTCCACACCAAGTCTAGCATCAATTCTGTCCAAAATTTAGGGTTTTCAAGAACAGGGCAGGTTTCGTATTTTGATCACAAATCACTGAATTCAATTCGGAATTAAGCATGGTTGGTGGCGTTAGAAAATACATTCATAAAACTATAATTTCACAGAAGAAATTGTTTCGAAATTCAGCTCACAACTAGCTCAAATTCGAGTCTCAAGTTGTAGCTTCTGAACTTCATTCCAGGAAAATAGAGAAACATGACAGTCATCTTTAAACGATTGGTACGGGGTACTCGGGTGGAATTAGGGGTTGCATTTTATACCGTTGGAAAGCTGGGAATATGTAGTTTCAAATGCCACTAATGGAACTTGATTTTGACATTGGAACATTGAGTTATGGGCGAAACAAGAAGGCTGTCTGAGCATTACGGGAAAATTTTTCCAGGTTTGCTAGCTTCATGAGATTAATCCATTTGACCAACCAAACCTCAATATTTTTCGATGAAACTTTATACACCATCTATACAACATATAAACATCATATACAATCCATTAAAACCTCAAAATTCCGCATAAAGAGGCACAATCATAATAGGGGCAGAATTGGAAAGTTTTCATCCATGCACTCCTTGAAGTTTATACTATCTATGCACCATTAATCTACCAATTTGAGCACTAAATCAGCATTAAATCCATCATCAAACATCATATCAGGCATCAACCCAAGAGTGGGAGTTCATAGAGCCCACATTCAAAATTTTCTATCAATTTAAAGCTGCCCATGAGAATCCAATAGCTCATGAGTGTAATCTATCTTCCATAAATCAAGAATTAAGTGATTGATCATTACTTACTTTCTTCGAGAGCCAAAACAGAAATTTCGGTCACTTTGAGCTAGAGAAAAATCGTGAGAGGCAGCTCCTTTCCTAGCTTATCTTGATCACCAAGTGATTTGAGTGTTGTGTGTAAAATTTGGAGGTAATTTGAGCAAGAAATTGAGGAGAAAGAGTGGAGGAATTTTCTGGTCTTGTTCTTCCTTTGTTGCTCGGCTGTTTGAGAGTATGAGAGGAAGGAAATTCTGATGGTATTAGCTTCTAAGGTAGGCATAAAACTTGTGGCTCAAATTTGCTCAAAGTTGTCCACTAAAATAATTCACGTGCGCGTGCGTTTCGTGCTCGATTTCTCTCGAGTTTATTGCACTAGTGCACTAAACCTCTAATGTACTTACATTCATATTATTATTATTCACTCTTAATAGTCCCAAAATAATGGTCTAAAGCTCCTCAATTACTCGCGCGCGTAAAAACGCGTATCTCCAAATTAAGCGCGATAAAGCTAAACCTCCAAGAATTTCTTATAACGATGGTGCTAATAACTATCACTTGAGTACTTAAACATAAAATACCTATCTTTAGTCCATTATACGAGTCTTCAATTTTTCCAACTTATGGTATTTCCAAACCAGCTAAAATCCCAAATCGCGTATTCACTATTTTCACTTAATGAGCTTCCAAAAATTAAATTTTTAAACGAGTCACTTTAAAAATATAACGAAACTATAAATCCATGTAATTAGGTCTAATTTGGTTAGAAAATAATAATCAGAGTAAAAGGGCAATTAAATATTTAAATAAACTCGAAATGGAATTTTAAAATAATAAAAGTTTTGTGAGACATCACCAAAGAAATAAAATAATACTGAGAAAATGTGAAAATTTTTGGGTTCTCACACTCTCTCCCCCTTAAGAAATTTCGTCCTCAAAATTTTTACCTTCCGTTGCCTCAGATGACCCCGGAACTTGTTGCTGGTCTACGGCATAAACCTGTGCTGATACTTTTGTTCGGTTTCCTTTTTCATTAGTTTGTTTCGGTTTTGTTCCTTCCACTTGTTGAGTACTACCCTCTCGTGGCTGTTTCTTCGGGCAATTGCTATGTTGTTGATTGCTACTCCCACAAATCAAACATTTTTCCCCTTTCCGCCAGCAATCATTCTCAGTGTGATTTTCCTTTCCACAGTATCCACAGGCCAATTGAGGAGCTACTGTTTGACCTTCTCGAGAAATTTCCTTTGATCCGATCTGACTTTCTTTCGTAGACCTTTCATCTAATGCTCCTAATGTCCAAGGTGGGTGAGGTGAATGGTTCACTTTTTACACTTTGGAAAGCATTATCTTTTCTCCGGATTCCCCAGGTATGCTGCTGGATGTACCTCTTTTCTACGTTTGAAAGGCTTTTACTGGTGTTTTCGCATCCTCAATTCTTTGAGCCTTCTCAAGAGTCTCTGTAAAAGTATTAACTTGAACCGCCGCTAATGCCTCCTGGATTTCCAAATTTAGTCCTTGTATAAATCGTCTTATTCTCCTTCGCTCCGTAACCACCAATTCGGAAGCGAATTGAGACAGTCTAGTAAATTTGGTCTCATATTCGGCCACACTCAGGGTTCCCTGACGCAACCCAATAAACTCGTCCTCTCTCCTTTCTTGGACCAAAGATGGGAGATACTTTTCGTTAAATTCCCTTACAAAGTTCGCCCATGTCCATACCGTTTGTTCTCTTTCCCACTTGGCCTTAATTACATTCCACCACGCTCGGGGTTGGTCCTTCGAATTGAAATACAGCAAAATTTACTTGTCTTTGCTCCGTGTAATTCAAAGCCGCAAAGATATTAATCATTGCCTCCAACCACTGTTCAACTATATCCGGATCAGACCCTCCATGAAATTTCGAAGGTAGAAACTTTTGGAACCTCTCAAGAGCCCTATCCTCTCCTATCTCGGGATTCCAGGGTTGATTCACTGGCATTTGACCTTGTTGATCTACCAGTCGTGCTAGGATATTTGTCATTTGATCTCCGGCCTCAACCCTCGGTCCATGTTCTTGCTCGGCCACTGTTTCTCTTTCTTCTCTCGATTTTTGAGCTTGCCTAGCCCCACGTCCACGACTACGTCTCCCCTCCATTCCCTTTTCTCTCTTTTTTTTTTCAAAAGGTGATTTAGTATGTAACAAAGTAAATTGTTTAGAACGGCAAAATTTAACACACCAAGTTCACAAAGAAACATATCAAGTAGACAAGATCAAATGCAACAAGTACTATACATGTGGATATTAACATACCACAAGCCAAATACACACGGTAGCAATACAAAGACAAAACAAGAAGATAACACGACAAGTCATTTCACACTTGGTTAAAATAGCCCCCGTCCGATCTCTCACTTCACTTTCTATTTGAACTAAACGTCCGTTGACCTCTTGTACTCATTTTAGTCAAACAAAGCCTGTTAATGTTCCCAAACTGCAAGTCTTAAACACTTAGTATCGCTTCAACTCTGGAATACTCGGGCACGAGAATCCGAAATAAGATAATTCACATCTCGAGCCGGCCAGTCCCAAGAGTAAACTATCTACAATCGAGATTCCTACCTGATGTACCTATCAATTGTCCTCAAATACCAGGCGAAAGATTTAAGGCCTATAACAATTCATGACTCCATAGCTTAAACTCAACGAGCACTTAATCCTTCATACTTATTCACCACTTAGCCCAAGCTCACTCCACGCGAAGCAGGCTCTGATACCACCTGTGACAGCCCCACCTTTCCCTAAGGCGGACCACCTGCCCAACTCTCACCAGGATTCGATCACTCTATTCAGATAAAATAAGACAAAACCACGAGGAAAAGTAAAACAAAACCAATTCCCAAACTTGAAACGCTTACTTACAGTCATTTCTATCTCAAAAGTAATACAATCCCAAATGTACAAAAGCTTTAGGTTTCCAATACTTCCAACCCTAACCAAGCATTAGAGCGAGTACAATTGCAAAAGATAACTTCAAAAGGACTAGGCTATGCTATGCTATACAAGTCTCTCGCCCTTGCTTGCATCCCTGTAAAGAAAACAAAACTAACGGAATGAGCTAAAAGCCCAGTGAGGTTCCAGACACATAAACAAACAATGAGTTCAATACATTAACCATAGATAGCAAGTAATTCCAGAAACATGACAATATAAAATAATAATAACATTCATTAAAAGGATACGTGCTCACATGGAGCCATTCATTAATTCATTCATTCTCCTTTCATTTTCTTATTCCTTCATTCGTTTGAAATTGCATATTGATAAGTAAAACCCTTCATTTACATTGACATTCATTCATTCATTTAATTTCACCCCCTCCTGGATATTGGCCAGGCTCCACCAGACTACACGGTAATACTCGAGTAAGACTACTCTTGAGCTTCTCCAAGCTGCGCGCACAGGTCATTAACCCTTTCTCGGCCCTTGACCACATCATACTCAAGCTCCCTAATCCGCTCAGCTTGTGTTTTAATAATTTCCTTCAGGTAATTCACTTCAACTCCAATCCTAGTATTGTCCATCGCCAGGACCTTCCGTTCCTTCACAACGGCCATAACTACTTCATTAGGATATGTGTAAATATGCCGACACTTTCAACGTCTATAGCGGTCAGATGGGCTCCAATAGGCTCTAGCTCCTCCAGGCCTGATCTGGTATCTAATCATCGATAAGTCCTCACGGGACGTCTCACCCACCGGTCTATCGGTTGGGCCACTAGATCCGTTCATTCTCCACAAAGTGTAGATAAACTTAAGTACTCTTAAGGGAAATAATCAAATATAATCCTCAAGTCGAAAATTTCTAACTCGCCCAGGCCAATTCAAATCTAGGCTCTGATACCACCTGTGACAGCTCAACCTCTCCTTAAGGCGAACCAAAGGGTATCAGCGGGCTGCCTGCCCAACTCTCGCCAGGGCTCGGTCGATCAAAGAACTACTAACTCAAATGAAGCGAATGAAATATCTCCCAGTAAGGGAGTGTAACCCTAATTGAGACATAATCACTACGCCAACTATCCAAAGCTTAGTATATATAGCTAAATGTCAACTTACCACTCCACACTTAATTTACATAGCATAAGTCGAACTTATGAATTCAAACTTATAAGTCTTCTCAAACAAAAGTTATAAATCTCAAAATACAAGTTCAAAGCAAAATGAAGCTAAGAAAGCTCTTGATTAAGTCCATTCCCGATCTGTTAAGGAAAACAAAGGGAATTGGGTGAGGTAAAACCCAGTGCGATTTCAAGTAAACAAATAAGCACATATCCAAATAAGTGCATAATATAATCAAGTAGAGACCATACAGTATGATAACAATTTAATCACAGTTCAATTCAAGGATATAGGTGGCTTTCAAAAGCCAGAAACCACTTGAGCTTGATTATAACCGCATCCGTTGACTCTCCGTCAACATTTGTCTTCACAGAGTATAAAGTCCGTAGAACACCACTTTCACCGATCTCCGTCCACCAGCCAACCCCCTATTGGGCCCGAACGCCAAACAGGAACAGGAATGGTAATACTCGAGTATACCAGAATTTTAGGATATAACTGAGCCCCAAGTCAGAAATTTCGTCCCTGGCGGTGTTGGACAATACAACAGGCTAGCACAACGGCTATACCTCACCAGAGGGCCTCAATTCAGGATTTCATCCCTGATGGTGCTGGACAATACAACAGGCTAGCACAACAGCTATACCCCATCAGAGGACCTCAATTCAGGATTTTGTCGCTGACGGTGCTGGACAACACAACAGGTTAGCACAATGGCTATACCTCACCAAAGGACCTCAATTCATATGCACATAAACATGCAAGTCCGCATACAGGATCAACTAATTCAAGTTCATACAGTAAACCAATTACAAAGGCCAGAGAGCGAGTGTGATAAAGTACACCCTCGCCTCCATTTTTATCAAAACAGTGTTTGGCTCAAATAGTCACAAATCAAGTATTTCAAATATTTAGATATTTCACATAACAGGTAGCAGGTAGTGGAACACTCACCTGCCAAGCAATACAGTAATCAAACGTTAAGTATCTCGGTTACGACCACCTTCGTTTTTCAATCCTAGGGCAACGAGTAAAATCGTTAACAAATTAGGTTCATTTCCCACTCAATTGTAGGCTCATTAAGTGACCAAGTGAGTGGTTAGAACTACTCAATTCGTCATGAAAATTAGGTCCAAAATGTAGTAAAAGTTCTTAAGAAAACAAGTTTGATAAGTGCATGAAAGTTGGGCACAAGAAAAGTGTCATTCAAGCTCAAAATGTTCTTCACGGGTAAAACAGTCGCACCCACGCAATTTTGGAAAAACGGCTATATCTCACTGTAGGAAGGTCGGAATTAGATGCTGTCTATGGCGTTGGAAACTAGACTTAAAGGGCTTTCCAACGGCACCAATTACAAACTCTAGTTCGCCTTCTATCAATACCAGCAGCTCGGACAAGATGGCTGATTTTTCAGTTCTGGATCAGCCCTAAATTCTAGCAAAACTACATTAGTTCTTGGTGTTACCTTCATTCGTTTTGGTTCAAATTCACCCAAATCATTCCTCTAATGTTTATATAGAGGGATTCAAGTCACCCAGTACCATTGGAGTTCAAAATGTAATACCTCGACATGATTAAGAATGACCATAGCAGTCTAGTCATCAAGAGAAACCAAAAGAGTCCACTAGTGGTCTAACTAACCACTTTACTTGTTTAAATTTCATTCCAACTCACACATGAACTTAACCAATGTCTAGCCAAGTTTCTTAGGCATGATTAAGGTGCAAATGAACCACAAAAATCAAGGGAAACCCCTCCTTCCAATACCGGTCAGCCAAGGAAAAAGAAAACAGTTCGCAAGTTCACATATTTATCTAACCTTCATCCTCTCATGATTTTAACTCAAACAACCCGTCAAGTGTTAAATCTAACTCAAAAGGGGTCTAACACATGTTAATACTTCATAAGCAACCATGAACAAAGTTTAAATATTTTATCAAACACATGGTAGGCATACTAACGAACCCAACTACTACATGTTTACTTTAAGAGGTTAACCCCAAATCTCATCCAAATAACTTATAGTTTGCCTTTAAAACTTAAAGTACATGATATAACACCATAAAACCAAGATTTAAAGATTACTTATCTCTCTTGTAAGAATCTTGAACCACCAAAACAATCCACCAACTAAGAGTTTCAAGCTTGATAATCACACACTAGGTTGGAAGTAGTTTGCTCACTAAGTTAAGTCCTTCACTTTTGATTTTTCTCTCAAGATCAAACTAGGTTTACAAAGCAAGGAAAATGGAGTTTCTCTCTTCCCTTGGAAACTTCAAGATGGCTGAAATTTTGGAGGAGAAAAGGAAGCAAAGTTGGTTTAAAATTCTTCTAATCCTTTGGTTAAACAAGATACATGGCTAGGGTTTGGCCACTTAGCCCAATTCTTGTCCATTTCTTCCTTAATCTTTGGCTAATGGTGTTTCAACCCTTCCAAATGTTCCAATACCTATTTAACACCTCTAACCTATCATATAATGTCCCAACCACATTAAAAGAATATTTGGTGAAAATGCAAGTGATGAAATAAACTAAAACAAACTCAAAGAAATGTTTTAATTCAAGTAGAGGAAATGAAATGCAATACAAGGGAATTGTTGTAACACATGTAGAATATAATGCAAGAGGTTGTAATAAGTGGTTTAAATCTTAAGACAAGACATGTAGTTTAGGGAAATTGTATTTTAAAGTGAGGGTTCTCACAATTTTGGAAATTATCTCTTCTGATGAAATGTAGCTTTTGGAACATAGTTTCCAACGCCACCAACCATTCTTAATTTGAGTTTGTATAGAGTGAGATATGGCCTGATCTTTAAATTGCAACAAAACTGGAAACTGAAAAGTTTCTTCTCTCTTGCTGGCCGAAATGTCAAACTTGTTTTGGAATGTCTTGTTTCGAAAATTTTTTTGTCAATTACCTCTAAATTGCTCATTGGATGTTTATGGAACCTTAGTTTCAACATTTGAGCTAATTGAGGATGATTATGTGCGACAAAACGTTTGAAAGGGAAAGAGAACCACAGACGGCAGATTTGCTTTGAAATTTTCCCGAACTTTGACTATTTTGTTAACTGTCTTTCCACGTGAGTTTTTGCGTGAAATTTGGTAGAGATATAGTTCACATATGGAAGATTTAGTGTACCAAATTTGGTGTATTTTAAATGCCATTTCTATGGCTAAATGATACTTCAAAGATAGTTTTTAAAATCCAGAAAATGACTGAACAGTTTGCAAACGCGACCAATTTTGAACTGATGTACCTCGATATTCGAAACTCCAAATTTAGTTCCGTTTGTTGTGTTTGAAACCTTATTTAGAACTCTTATTGTGTCGCGAATTTCAAAGGCTGGTTCACTTTCTGTGAATTATGCCTAATTTTCCATAGTTTGCTGAAAAACCAAGCCTGGTTCAAACCTGTCTTCTTGGAACTGAAATTTTGAGCTAAATTATGAATGCTTTCTAGTTGGAATCGTAGAAAAGTGTTTTCTGAGAACTTTTAGTACTTTGAATTTAGTTTCCAATGGTATAATGTTTTCCATTTTTGGACCTACGAAACTCGAGATACGATTTTTCAAATTAATGTCATTCTAAATTGGAAAATTTCTGTTTTAACCATATTACTCCTTTAAGAACTTTCCACCTTCCTTTGTGATTGTTGGACTGTTTTAAGTTTGATTTCATGGTTTAATACAAGGTCTCTTTTGAACTTTAAACTTTCATTTCAAATCTTGGTCTCCAAAGGTTAAACCTCTCTTGATGCAATTACTTGGTCATATAACTCTCTTGGTTAATGGTACTTCTCTTCGTACTTAAATTAGGGACTTCAACCCCTATTCTTATGGCCTTGATAATTGTACTAGAGTTGGCAATTATACAAGTGTTTTAAAAGAATGATTTGAAAGGTTTCTTATGAACTTAATTAGTAATGCCCGGAATGCTTTGGCTAAACTTCCAAGTAAATATATCCATTTTTCTCGATTTTCATGCCAAAACATAGAGATCTGTTTAATCTTCAACTTGGAGAATCTTGGACATGACTTGACTTGGATTAATGTATTCTTGGATATTTTCAAATGCTACCCTCGTGGATTAAGTTTTTAAGTGATATTTGCAATCGGTTTGAATGCGTTATTTCTTAAGAGAGAGTAGCGAGAATACTACTAGACCTAGGCTGAATACCTAGGTGAATTGTAATTGTACATGTCTCAGGTGATCAAGAGGATCCCGAGGAACTCGTATGATCTTGCCTCGCTCGTGTTTTACACTCTTGATTTCAGTGAGTATTGCTTATGTATTTAAGTGTTAAGTGCTACTTATAATTGCTCCTATGAAATTGTCCACCATTTTAAAGCGAGTACGTACTTTATTATACTTGACCTACTAAAATAATGAATTTCTATCGTTTAACCGTGAATTTCTATCGTTCACCGATTTACTTGATTACTTGCGCATGTTGTAAGCTCTAAGTTGAACTGGGCCCTGCTCTTGTTTGCTAACCTGTTCGAGTCAGGATTGGACTCGGTCGGGTAGGTTGGAACCTTGGGCCACCGTTCGGTATACTTGAGTATTACCACTAGAGAGATAAGGTAATGGCTAGACAACCGGAAAAATTACTGGAGTTATAAGGTGAAGCTGACCGAAAAAGTTTCACTGGAACACCGTATCCTTTTAATGTGTGTTTATTTCTATAAAATGATAAATGTCTCATCTTGATGTGCCAATATGAAATCTTGAACCATATGTGTTATGCTTAATTTACTTGATTTATTAGAACTGTTTATATGTCTTGGAACCTCACTGGGTTGTTTAGCTCATTCCACGCTTTTGTTTTCCTTAACAGGGTTCGAGACTGAGAATGCTCACGAATAGTACTAAGTTATTTTCTTTTGGAGATTTTAAGTTGTATTATAGCAGATGACTGTAGTACATATTTTTTTGGATTGTATTTAAACTTGAAAGTTAACTAATGGTAAGTATGAAATATTTTGGAGTACTTTAATTATTTATTAAAAATAATTGAAGTATTTTTAACTCTTGAATTATGGATTGTAGTGAGCCCCGGCGAGAGTTGGGCAGGCATTCCGCGGATACCCTTGGGTTCGCCATTGGGAGAAGTAAGGGCGTCAGAGGTGATATCAGAGCCACTTATCGTGGTCTCTGCGCGGGGTGAGTTTGGGTCAAGGGGTGTTATGGTCCCTATAATGTGAATGAGTAAGGATTTAAGTACTCTTCTAGAGCGTAATTTGTGAATCATGAATGTGATATGTATAAACCTTTTATCTTGATACTTAGGGAATTAGATATGTATGTTGGGTAGGAATCTCAAATGTGGTGATTTACGCTTGGGACCGGCCGGCTCGAGTTGTGAATTATCTTATTTCGAATTTTTATACCCGAGTACTTAAGAGTTGAGGGCAATGCTAAGGACTTGAGATCTCCATTTGCGGGGAATAAAAACGGACTAATGTTTTACGAGAGCAAGCGTAAGAGGTCAACGGATGTTTAGTTCGAGTAGTAAGAGAAATGAGAGATTGGACGGAGAATATTTTAACAGAGTGTAGGACAATATCGGTCAGAGAGAATGGAATGTAGTTGAGCTTGAGAGAGAGGTGAAGAAGATCGTGGCCTAGAGGATCCTAGTATGGAAATAAAGTTGACTATGTTAGAGAACGGGAATCATCTAATTCCAATTAATGTAGTGAAACACTACTTTTGATCTTTTGTAATAGGACGATGGAAATAGGACTTAAGAGTTTGTGCCTTGGAGATGCATGTACCATTGTTAGTCACCTGTTCACTTTTGTTTACTGACCTTGACTTGGTATGTACTTTACCTGACTGTAACTTTTGTTATGATTTAATGTGTTCTAGTTTGTGTTTGACTTGTACGGTGATAATGTTATTTGTGCAAGTGATTTTATTTTTCTTTAAAGTTGTTACTGGTATGTGTGTGCAGTTTAGTTATGGTTTAGCGTGGGGTTTATGCGTATGCATATAGATTAGCTGTGCACATGGAAACTAGAGGACAACGAAAAGGACGTCAACCCAGACAATCCTAAAATCAAACACTAGATAATGGGTCTGTTACTGATCAAAATGCTGAGCCAAGGGTTGGGGGTGGAGATGACCAAATGACATTAGTTTTAACTCGTATGACGGATGTACTAGTGCTCCTAGTAGCTCAATAGGGTTAGGGGGTTGGACAAGGAAGCCCACATGGAAACCCAGAGATAGGAGAGGATCGAACTTTGGAGCGGTTTCAGAAATTCTCCCCATCAAAATTCTGGAGGACTTGACCCAGAAGTGGCTGAAAATTGGTTAGAAAATATAAGGAATATATTTGATGTCTTGAACTACGCAGAAGAAAGACAAGTCACTTTCGCTATATTTCAACTTGAGGGAGCGGCTCAAGTCTGGTGGAATATTATAAGAAACAAGTGAAAAAGAGAACAAATTTCAAGAATTTGGATAAACTTTGTACGAGAATTTAATGAGAAATTTCTTCCTGCACTAGTCTAAGAAAAGAGAGAAGACGATTTTATAAAATTTCGTCAAGGAACTTCGAGTGTGGCTGAGTACGAAACACAATTCACGAAATTATCTACATATGCTCCAGAATTGGTGGCAACGGAACGGAAGAGAATAAAACGGTTTATCCAAGGATTAAATTTAGAGATCCAAGATGCCCTTGCTGCAGTATAAATTGAAATATTTAGTGATGTTCTTGAGAAAGCACAAAAGGTGGAAAGCACAAATCCCAACTGAGAACCTTTCAAACGAGGAAAAGAGATGTATCCGATAGTAGTCACTACCTTGAAGTACCAAGAAAAATTGGACCGCCACCTAAAGTTAGAAAAGGAATGGATGGAGTAAAACTACCACTTCCTTCACCACTCATGATAAAGAAATTCGAAGGGACTATGTGACGAGGAGCTCCAACGGGACAGATACAATCAAAGGAAACTTCGCAGGCAAGTGAAGTCACAACTGCTCATCTGACCTGTGGATATTGTGGAACAACGAATCATAACAAAGAAGACTGCTGGGTGAAGGGGCGAAAGTGTATGGGATGTGGGAGCACCAATCACAAAGTTCATGACTGTCCAAAGAGGTATCCACGAGAAACTACTGTCCAACACGGAAGGCAAGTCAATGGAGGAAGAAACCGACTTGTGGCACCTACAAGAACATATGAAATGATCACACAACAAGGTTCAGGGTTATCTGAGATTGTGGAAGATATGAATTTCGAGAACGAAATTCTTTTAAGAGGGAGAGGTTGTGAGGACTCATGTTTTAATTCTTAAAATAGTCAATTTTATAATTATTTGCCCTAATTATATTTAATTACCCTAGTAGTGCATGAATTTTTCTTAAGTTTCGATTTTGCGCGCGCGCATTGTAAGCTTACGTATTTCGCATCGGAACGAATAAGTGGAAATTTAAGAAATTTATATTAGACTTGTAAAAGTGAATAATTACCATATTAAAGGAAGAGAAATGAGACGATTAGTACATGAGTGTATCAAACCCGAGAGATAGTGGTAGCATAAAATCCTATTTGGGCACTATTAAGAGTTAAATTTTTTCCCAACACGTATGGCTACTATTCCATTCTTTCTCCCCAAGTTTCACAAGAGTCAAACCACCAAACTCCCTCATATCTCACTCCAAATTTTGGCCGGCCCTCAAGACAAGAAAAGAAAGAAGAAAGCTCTTCATTTCAAGCTTCCGTCTTGCTTCAATCTTGCCCACAATTTTCACTCAACTTCCACACCACTTGGAATTCGGTTCTAGCTTGAGGAAATACATCAAAATGTGGGATTTCTTGGAGATTTTGTGTTGGAAAATATGATCTTCATCTAGGGTTTCTTCTTGGACTTTGAAGGTATAAACATCTACCACCAAAGTTTTTACTTTCTTGTTCCATTTCTTGGTTTTGAAGTTTGTAGCTTCCTTCTTGTTGCTGTTGCTTGGATTTGGTTGGTTGAAGTGGGTTCTATGAACTCCCACCTTCATTGATCAAAACTAGAATTTTCGAAACTGCACGAAATCTGGAAATGGTCATCAGAAGGCTTGAACGGTGTATCTTTGATTGAACATAACTCTTTGTACAAAAGTCAAAATTAGTACAGTTTGTGGCATTTGAAACTAGACATTCTTAACTTTAAAATGGTATAAAAATCACTGTCTAGTTCCTTTTGTGTGAACTACAGTGAACTGATAAATTTGGCTATTCTGTTTAGTCTGTTCATTCAAATGGAGATGAGAAGCTGTAATTTGTGGCTTGAATTAGAACCACTTGTGAACTGATTTTGGAAATGATTTCTTCTGATGAAATGTAGCTTTTGGAACATAGTTTCCAACGCCACCAACTATTCTTAATTTGAGGTTGTATAGAATGAGATATGGCCTGATCTTTAACTTGCAGCAAAACTGGAAACCGGAAAGTTTCTTCTCTCTTGCTGGTCGAATGGTCAAACTTGTTTTGGAATGTTTTGTTTCGAAAACTTTGATGTCAATTACCTCTAAATTGCTCATTAGATATTTATGGAACCTTAGTTTCAACATTTGAGCTAATTGAGGATGATTGTGTGGGACAAAATGTTTGAAAAGGAAAGAGAACCACAGATGGCAGATTTGCTTTGAAATTTTCCCGAACATTGACTATCTTGTTAACTGTCTTCCCACATGAGTTTTTGCGTGAAATTTGGTAGAGATATAGTTCATATATGGAAGATTTAGTGTACCAAATTTGGTGTATTTTCAATGCCATTTCTATGGCTAAATGATACTTCAAAGATAGCTTTTCAAATATGGAAAAAAGACTGAACAGTTTACAAAACGCAACCAACTTTGAACTGATGTATCTTGATACTCGAAACTCAAAATTTAGTTCCGTTTATTATGTTTGAAACCTTGTTTAGAACTCTTATTGTGTTATGAATTCAAGGGCTGATTCACTAGGCCCTGCTCTTGGTTGCCAACCTGCTCGAACCAGGACTGGGCTCGGTTGGGTAGGTTCGAATCTTGGACCACCGTTTCGGTATACTCAAGTATTACCATTGGAGGGATAAGGTGATAACCAGACAACAGGGGAAATGACTGAAGTTATAAGGTGAAACTGACCGAAAAAGTTTCACTGGTACACCGTATTCTTTTAATGTGTGTTTATTTCTATAAAATGATAAATGTCTCATCTTGATGTGCCAATGTGAAATCTTGATCCATATGTGTTATGCTTAATTTATTTGATTTATTAGAACTGCTTATGTTTCTTGGAACCTCACTGAGTTGTTTAGCTCATTCCACACTTTTGCTTTGCTTAATAGAGTTCGAGACCGAGAATGCTCACGAATAGTACTAAGTTATTTTCTTTTGGAGATTTTAAGTTGTATTATAGCAGATGACTGTAGTACATATTCTTTTGGATTGTATTTAAGGTTGAAAGTTAACTAATGGTAAGTATGAAATGTTTTAAAGTACTTTAATTATATATTGAAAATAATTGACGTATTTCTAGCTCTTGAATTTTGGATTGTAGTGAGCCCCGGCAAGAGTTGGGCAGGCGTTCCACGGATACCCTTGGGTTCGCCCTTTGGAGAAGTGGTGGCGTCACAGGTGGTATCAGAGCCATTTCGCGCAGTTTCTACTCCGGGTGAGTTCGGGCCAAGGGGTGTTATGATCCCTATTATGTGAATGAGTAAAGAATTAAGTACTATTCTACAGCGTAAGTTGTGAATCATGAATATGATATGTATAAACCTTTTATCTTGATACTTGGGGAATTAGACATGTATGTTGGGTATGAATCTCAAAAGTGGTGATTTACTATTGGGACCGGCCGGCTTGAGTTGTGAATTATCTTATTTCAGATTCTTATACACGAGTATTTAAGAGTTGAGGGCAATGCTAAGGACTTGAGATCTCCGTTTGCGGGGAATAAGAAAGGGCTAATGTTTTGCGAGAGCAAGCGTAAGAGGTCAACAGACGTCTAGTTCGACTAGTAAGAGAAATGAGAGATCGGATGGAAAATATTTTAACCGAGTAGGGGACAATATCGGTCAGAGAGAAGTGGAATGTAGTTGAGCTTGAGAGAGAGGTGAAAAAGATCATGGCCTAGAGGATCCTAGTGTGGGAATGAAGTTGACTATGTTAGGAAACGAGAATCATCTAATTCCAATTAATCTAGTGAAACACTAATTTTGATATTTTGTAATGGGACGATGGAAATAGGACTTAAGAGTTTGTGTCTTGGAGATGCATGTACCTTTGTTAATCACCTGTTCGATTTTTTTTACTGACCTTGACTTGGTATATACTTTACTTGACTGTAACTTATGTTATGATTTAATGAGCTCTAGTTTGTGTTTGACTTGTACAGTGATATTGTTATTTGTGCAAGAGATTTCATTTTCCTCTAAAGTTATTACTGGCATGTGTGTGCAGTTTAGTTATGGTTTAGTATGGGGTTTATGCGTGTGCATATAGATTAGCTGTGCACATGGAAATTAGAGGACAACGAAAAGGACGTCAACCCAGACAACCCCGAAATCAAAGAGTAGATAATGGGTCTACTACTGATCAAAACGCTGAGCAAAGGGTTGGGGGTGGAGTTGACCAAATGACATTAGTTTTAACTCGCATGACGGGTGTACTAGAACTCCTAGTAGCTCAACAGGGTTAGGGGGTTGGATAAGAAAACCCACGTGAAAATCAGGAGATAGGAGAGGATCGAGTTTTGGAGCGGTTTCAGAAATTCTCCCTACCCAGATTTTCTAGAGAACCTAACCCAGAAGTGGTTGAAAATTGGTTAGAAAATATAAGAAATATATTTGATGTCTTGAACTATACAGAAGAAAGACAAGACACTTTTGCTGTATTTCAACTTGAGGGAGCTGCACGAATCTGGTGGAATGCTATAAGAAACAAGTGGGAAAGAGATCAAACTCCAAGAATTTGGATAAACTTTGTACGAGAATTTAATGAGAAATTTCTTCCTCCACTAATCCAAGAAAAGAGAGAAGACGATTTTATAAAACTTCGTCAAGGAACTTCGAGTGTGGCTGAGTGCGAAACATAATTCACGAAATTATCTACATATGCTTCAGAATTGGTGGAAACGGAGCGGAAGAGAATAAGACGGTTTAACCGAAGATTAAATTTAGAGATCCAAGATGCCCTTGCCGCAGCACAGATTGAAACATTTAGTGACGCTTTTGAGAAAGCATAAAAGGTGGAGAGCACAAATCTCAACTGAGAACCTTTCAAACGAGGAAAAAAGATGTATCGAATAGTAGTCACTATCTTGAAGTACCAAGAAAAATTGGACCGCCACCTAATGTTAGAAAAGGAGTGGATGGAGTAAGACTACCATTTCCTTCACCATTCACGATAAAGAAATCCGAAGGGACTATGTCATGAGAAGCTCCAGTAGAACAGATACAATCAAGGGAAACTTCGCAGGCAAATGAATTCACAACTCTTCATTTGACCTGTGGATATTGTGGAACAACGAATCATACCCAAGAAGACTGCTGGGTGAAGGGGCGAAAGTGTATGGGATGTGAAAGCACCAACCATAAAGTTCACGACTGCCCAAAGTGGTATTCACGAGAAACTACTATTCAACAAGGAAGACAAGTCAATGGAGAAAGAAACCGACTAGTGGCACCTGCAAGAACGTATGAAATGATCACACAACAGGGTTCAGGATTATCTGAGGTTGTGGAAGGTATGAACTTCGAGAACGTAATTCTTTTAAGAGGGAGTGGTTGTGATGACTCATGTTTTTATTCTTAAAATAGTCAATTTTATAATTATTTGCCCTAGTTATATTTAATTACCCTAGTAGTGCATGAATTTTTCATAAGTTTCGATTTTTCGCGTGCGCGTCGTAAGTTCGCGTATTTCGCATCGGAACGAATAAGTGGAAATTTAAAAAGTTTATATTAGGTTAGTAAGAGTGAATAATTACCATATTAAAGGAAGTACCTTGGACTATTAGTGCATGAGTGTATCAAACCCGAGAGGAAGTGGTAGTGCAAAATCCCATTTGGGCACTATTAAGAGTTGACTTTTTGTCCAACACTTATGGCTACTATTCCATTCTTTCTCCCCAAGTTTCACAAGAGTCAAACCAGAAAACTCCCTCATCTCTCACTCCAAATTTCAGCCAGCCCTCAAGACAAGAAAAGAAAGAAGAAAACTCTTCATTTCAAGCTTTCATTTTGCTTCAATCTTGCCCAAAATCTTCACTCAACTTCCACATCACTTGGAATTCGGTTCTAGATTGAGGAAAGACAACAAATTATGGGATTTCTTGGAGGTTTTGTGTTGGAAAATCTGGTCTTCGTCTAGGGTTTCTTCTTGGGGTTTAAAGGTATAAACATCTACCACCAAAGCTTTTACTTTCTTGTTCAATTTTTTGGTTTTGAAGTTTGTAGCTTCCTTCTTGTTGTTGTTGCTGGGATTTGGTTGGTTGAAGTGGGCTTTATGAACTCCCACCTTGGTTAAATGAGGGCTGATATGTTGTTTATGTGTGTGTTAGTGTGTTTGTGATGAGTTTTACTAGAAGAGGAAAAAGAATGAGAGAAAACCGTGAGAGGAAGTAAGTTGGCCGAATCAGTCCTGTTATTGCCTTGCCTATATTTCAAATTTTTAGTAATTTTTTTGCTGTGAAATTGGTTTTTAAACGTTGTATATTGTTTGTAAAAAGTTTCTACCAAAAATCATTTGATTTGGTTGATCAAAACCAGAATTTTCGAAACTACACGAAATCTGGAAATGGTCATCAGAAGGCTTGAACAATGTATCTTTGATTGAACATAACTCTTTGTACAAAAGTCAAAATCGAGTGTCGTTTGTGTCATTTGAAACTAGACATTCTTAGCTTTAAAATGGTATAAAAATCACTGTCTAGTTCCTTTTGTGTGAACTGCAGTGAAGTAATAAATTTGGCTGTTCTATTCAGCCTGTTCATTCGAATGGAGATAAGAAGCTGTAACTTGTGGCTTGAATTAGAACCACTTGTGAACTGATTTTGAAAATGATTTCTTCTGATGATTGGAACATAGTTTCCAATGCCATCAACCATTCTTAATTTGAGTTTGTATAGAGTGAGATATGGCCTGATCTTTAAATTGCCGCAAAACTGGAAACTGAAATGTTTCTTCACTCTTGCTAGCCGAATGGTCAAACTTGTTTTGGAATGTTTTGTTTCGAAAATTTTGATGTCAATTAAATCTAAATTGCTCATTGGATGTTTATGGAACCTTAGTTTCAACATTTGAGCTAATTGAGGATGATTGTGTGGGACAAAATGTTTGAAAAAGGAAAGAGAACCACAAATGGCAGATTTGCTTTGAAATTTTTCCGAACTTTGACTATCTTGTTAACTGTCTTCCCACGTGAGTTTTTATGTATAATTTGGTAGAAATATAGTTCACATATGAAATATTTAATGTACCAAATTTGGTGTATTTTCAATGCCATTTCGATGGCTAAATAATACTTCAAAGATAGCTTTTCAAATCTGAAAAATAACTGAACAGTTTGCAAAATGCGATCAACTTTGAACTGATGTATCTCGATACTCGAAACTTCAAATTTAGTTCTGTTTGTTGTGTTTGAAACCTTGTTTAAAACTCTTATTATGTTATGAATTTCAAAGGCTGATTCACTTTCTGTGAATTATGCCAATTTTCGTGCCAAAACTTAGAGATCTGTTTAATCTTCAACTCGGAGAATCTTGGACATGGCTTGACTTGGATTAATGTATGCTTAGATATTTTCAAATGCTACCCTCATGGATTAAGTTATTAAGTGATATTTGCATTCGGTTTGAACGCGTTATTTCTTAAGAGAGAGTAGCGAGAATACTACTAGAACTTGGTTGAATACCTAGATGAATTGTAATTGTATATATCTCAGGTGATCAAAAGGATCCCGATGAACTCGTATGATCTTGCCTCGCTCTTGTTTTATACTTTTGATTTCGGTGAGTGTTCCTTATATATTTAAGTGTTAAGTGCTACCTATAATTGTTCCAATGAAATTGTCCACCGTTTTAAGGCGAGTGCGTACTTTATCACACTCGACCTACTAAAATAATAAATTTCTACCGTTTAACTGTGAATTTCTACCGTTCACCATTGATTACTTACGCATGTTGTAAGTTCTAAGTTGAACTGGGCCCTGCTCTTGGTTGCTAACCTGCTCGAGTCAGGACTGGGTTCGGTCGGGTAGGTTGGAACCTTGCGCCACCATTTCGGTATATTCGAGTATTACCACTGGAGGGATAAGGTGAAGCTGACCGAAAAGTTTCACTGGAACACCGTATCCTTTTAATGTGTGTTTATTTTAATAAAATGATAAATGTCTCATCTTGATATGTCAATGTGAAATCTTGAACCATATGTGTTATACTTGATTTATTAGAACTACTTATTTGTCTTGGAACCTCACTGGGCTGTTTCTCTCATTCCACGCTTTTATTTTTTTTAACAGGGTTCGAGACCGAGAATGCTCACGAATAGTACTAAATTATTTTCTTTTGGAGATTTTAAGTTGTATTATAGCAAATGACTGTAGTACATATTCTTTTGGGTTGTATTTAAGTTTGAAAGTTAACTAATGGTAAGTATAAAATGTTTTGGAGTATTTTAATTATATATTGAAAATAATTAAAGTATTTCTAGCTCTTGAATAATGGATTGTAGTGAGACCCGACGAGAGTTAGGTAGGCATTCTGCAGATACTTTTGGATTCGCCCATTGGAGAAGTGGGGGCGTCATAGGTGGTATCAGAGCCACTTCGCGTGGTTTCTGCGCGGGGTGAGTTTGAGCCAAGGGGTGTTATATTCCCTATTATGTGAATGAGTAAAGATTTAAGTACTCTTCTAGAGCGTAAGTTGTGAATCATGAATGTGATATGTATAAATCTTTTATCTTGATACTTGGGGAATTAGATATGTGTGTTGGGTAGGAATCTCAAATGTGGTGATTTACTCTTGGGACCGGCCGGCTCGAGTTGTGAATTATTTTATTTCAGATTCTTATACCCGAGTACTTAAAAGTTGAGAGCAATGCTAAGGACTTGAGATCTCCATTTGCGGGGAATAAGAACGGGCTAATGTTTTGCGAGAGCAAGCGTAAGAGATCAATGGACGTCCAGTTTAAGTAGTAAGAGAAATGAGAGATCGAACGGAGAATATTTTAATCGAGTGTGGGACAATATCGGTCTGAGAAAAGTGGAATGTAGTTGAGCTTGAGAGAGAGGTGAAAAAGATCGTGGCCTAGAGGATCCTAGTGTGGGAATGAAGTTGACTATGTTAGGGAACGGGAATCATCTAGTTCCAATTAATCTAGTGAAACACTACTTTTGATTTTTTGTCATGGTACGATGGAAATAGGACTTAAGAGTTTGTGCCTTGGAGATGCAAGTACCTTTGTTAATCATCTGTTCACTTTTGTTCACTGACCTTGACTTAGTATGTACTTTACTTGACTGTAACTTGTGTTATGATTTAATGAACTCTAGTTTGTGTTTAACCTGTATGATGATAATGTTATTTGTGCAAATGATTTCATTTTTCTCTAAAGTTGTTACTGGTATGTATGTATAGTTTAGTTATGGTTTAGTGTGGGGTTTATGCGTGTGCATATAGATTAGCTGTGCACATGAAAACTAGAGGACAACGAAAAGGACGTCAACCCAGATAATCCCGAAATTAAAGAGTATATAATGGGTCTGCTACTGATCAAAACGCTGAGCCAAGAGCTGGGGGTGGAGATGACCAAATGACATTTGTTTTAACTCGCATGACGGATGTACTAGAGCTCCTAGTAGTTCAACAGGGCTAGGGGGTGGACAAGAAAATCCACGTGGAACCAGGAGATAGGAGAGGATCGAGCTTTGGGGCGGTTTCAGAAATTCTCCTCACCCAAATTTTTGGGAGAACCTGACTCAGAAGTGGCTGAAAATTGGTTAGAAAATATAAGGAATATATTTGATGTCTTGAACTATATAGAAGAAAGACAAATCACTTTTGCTGTATTTCAACTTGAGGGAGCAGCTCGAGTCTGGTGGAATGTTGTAAGAAACAAGTGGGAAAGAGATCAAACTCCAAGAACTTGAATAAACTTTGTACGAGAATTTAATGAGAAATTTCTTCCTCCACTAGTCCAAGAAAAGAGAGAAGGCGATTTTATAAAACTTCGTCAAGGAACTTCGAGTGTGGCTGAGTATGAAACACAATTCACGAAATTATCTACATATACTCCAGAATTGGTGGCAACGGAATGGAAGAGGACAAGACGGTTTTTCCAAAGATTAAATTTAGAGATCCAAGATACCCTTGCCGCAGCACAGATTGAAACATTTAGTGACGCTCTTGAGAAAGTACAAAAGGTGGAGAGCACAAATCCTAACTGAAAACCTTTTAAGCGAGGAAAAGAGATGTATCTAATAGGAGTCATTACTTGAAGTACCAAGAAAAATTGGACCGCCACCTAAAGTTAGAAAAGGAGTGGATGGAGTAAGACTACCACTTCCTTCACCACTCATGATAAAGAAATCCGAAAGGACTATGTCACGAGGAGCTCCAGTAGGACAGATACAATTAAGGGAAACTTCGCAGGCAAGTGAAGTCACAACTCCTCATCTGACCTGTGGATATTGTGAACAACGAATCATAACGAAGAAGACTGCTGGATGAAGGGGCGAAAGTGTATGGGATGTGGGAGCACCAATCACAAAGTTCACGACTACCCAAAGAGGTATCCATGAGAAACTACTGTCCAACACGGAAGACAAGTCAATGGAGGAAGAAACCGACTAGTGGCACCTGCAAGAACGTATGAAATGATCACACAACAAGGTTGTGGAAGGTATGATCTTCGAGGACGTAATTCTTTTAAGAGGGAGTGGTTGTGATGACTCATGTTTTTATTCTTAAAATAGTCAATTTTATAATTATTTGCGCTAGCTTCCATCTTGCTTCAATATTGCCCAAAATCTTCACTCAACTTCCACACCACTTTGAATTTGGTTCTAGCTTGAGGGAAGACAACAAATTGTGAGATTTCTTGGAGGTTTTGTGTTGGAAAATCTGGTCTTCGTCTAGGATTTCTTCTTGGGCTTTAAAGGTATAAACATCTACCACCGAAGCTTTTACTTTCTTGTTCAATTTCTTGGTTTTGAAGTTTGTAGCTTCCTTCTTGTTGTTGTTGCTGGGATTTGGTTGGTTGAAGTGGGCTCTATGAACTCCCACCTTGGTTAAATGAGGGCTGATATGTTGTTTATGTGTGTGTTAGTGTGTTTGTGATGAGTTTTACTAGAAGAAACTGGAAGAGGAAAAAGAATGAGAGAAAACCGTGAGAGGAAGTAGGTTGGCCGAATCAGTCCTGTTATTGCCTTGCCTATATTTCAAATTTTTGGTACTTTTTTTGCTGTGAAATTGGTTTTTATATGTTGTATATTGTTTGTAAAAAGTTTCTACCAAAAATCATTTGATTTGGTTGATCAAAACCAGAATTTTCGAAACTACACGAAATCTGGAAATGGTCATCAGAAGGCTTGAACAGTGTATCTTTGATTGAATATAACTCTTTGTACAAAAGTCAAAATCGAGTGTCGCTTGTGTCATTTAAAACTAGACATTCTTAGCTTTAAAATGGTATAAAAATCACTATCTAGTTCCTTTTGTGTGAACTGCAGTGAACTGATAAATTTGGCTGTTCTGTTCAGCCTGTTCATTCGAATGGAGATGAGAAGCTGTAACTTGTGGCTTGAATTAGAACCACTTGTGAACTGATTTTGGAAATGATTTCTTCTGATTAAATGTAGCTTTTGGAACATAGTTTCCAATGCCACCAACAATTCTTAATTTGAGTTTGTATAGAGTGAGATATGGCTAGATCTTTAAATTGTAGCAAAACTAGAAACGGGAAAGTTTCTTCTCTCTTGTTGGCCGAATGGTCAAACTTGTTTTTGAATGTTTTGTTTCGAAAAATTTGATGTCAATTACCTATAAGTTGCTCATTGGATGTTTATGGAACCTTAGTTTCAACATTTGAGCTAATTGAGGATGATTATGTGGGACAAACCGTTTGAAAAGGAAAGAGAACCACATACGGCAGATTTGCTTTAAAATTTTCCCGAACTTTGACTATCTTGTTAACTATCTTCCCAAGTAAGTTTTTACATGAAATTTGGTAGAGATATAGTTCACATATGAAAGATTTAGTGTACCAATTTGGTGTATTTTCATGGCCATTTCGATGGCTAAATGATACTTCAAAGTTAGCTTTTCAAATCTGGAAAATGACTAAACAATTTGCAAAATGCGACCAACTTTGAACTCATGTATCTCGATACTCGAAACTCCAAATTTAGTTTCATTTATTGTGTTTGAAACCTTGTTTAGAACTATTATTGTGTTATGAATTTCAAGAGCTGATTCACTTTTTGTGAATTATGCCAAATTTTCAAAGTTTACTGAAAAACCAAGACTGGTTCAAACCTGTCTTCTTGGAACTGAAAGTTTGAGCTGAATTATGAATGCTTTCTAGTTGGAATCGTGGAAAAGTTCTTCTGAGAACTTTTAGTACTCTGAATTTAGTTTTCAACAGTATAACGTTTTTCATTTTTGGACCTACAAAACTCGAGATGCGATTTTTCAAAGTAATGTCACTTTAAACTGGAAAATTTCTGTTTCAACCAAATTGCTCCTTTAAGAACTTTTTACCTTCCTTTGTGATTGTTGTATTGTTTTAAGTTTGATTTCGTGGTTTAATAAAAGGTTTCTTTGGAATTTTAAACTTTCATTTCAAATCTTGGTTTCCGAAGGTTAAACCTCTCTTGATGCAATTACTTGGTCATATAACTCTCTTGGTTAATGGTGCTTCTCTTCGTACTTAAATTAGGGACTTCAACCCCTATTCTTATGACCTTGATAATTGTACTAGAGTTGGCAATTATACAAGTGTTTTAAAAGAATGATTTGAAAGGTTTCTTGTGAACTTAATTAGTAATGCCCGGAATGCTTTGGCTAAGCTTTCAAGTAAATATATCAGTTTTCCTCGATTTTCGTGCCAAAACTTAGAGATCTGTTTAATCTTCTACTTGGAGAATTTTGGACACGACTTGACTTGGATTAATGTATTCTTGGATATTTTCAAATGCTACCCTCGTGGATTAAGTTATTAAGTGATATTTGCATTCGATTTGAATGCGTTATTTCTTAAGAGAGAGTAGCGGGAATGCTACTAGACCGTGGCTGAATACTTAAGTGAATTGTAATTGTACATGTCTCAGGTGATCATGAGGATCCCGAGAAACTCATTTGATCTTGCCTCGCTCTTGTTTTACACTCTTGATTTCAGTGAGTGTTCCTTATTTGTTTAACTGTTAAGTGCTACCTATAATTGCTCCTATGAAATTGTCCACCGTTTTAAGTCGAGTGTGTACTTTATCACACTCGACCTACTAAAATATTGAATTTCTACCGTTTAACCGTGAATTTCTTCTGTTCACTGATTTACTTGATTACTTGCGTATGTTGTAAGTTCTAAGCTGAACTGGGCCCGCCCTTGGTTGCTAACTTGCTCGAGACAGGACTGGACTCGGTCGGGTAGATTGGAACCTTAGGCCACCATTTCGGTATTCTCGAGTATTACCACTGGAGGGATAAGGTGATGGCCAGACAACCGAAAAAATTACTGGAGTTATAAGGTGAAGCTGACCGAAAAAGTTCCACCGGAACACCATATCCTTTTAATGTATATTTATTTCTGTAAAATGATAAATGTCTCATTTTGATGTGCCAATGTGAAATCTTGAACCATATGTGTTATGCTTAATTTACTTGATTTATTAGAACTGCTTATGTATTTTGGAACCTCACTGGGCTGTTTAACTCATTCCACGTTTTTGGTTTACTTAACAGGGTTCGAGACCAAGAATACTCACGAATAGTACTAAATTGTTTTCTTTTGGAAACTTTAAATTGTATTATAGCAGATGACTGTAATACATATTCTTTTGGGTTGTATTTAAGATTGCAAGTTAACTAATGATAAGTATTAAATGTTTTGGAGTACTTTAATTATATATTGTAAATAATTGAAGTATTTCTAACTCTTGAATTATGGATTGTAGTGAGCCCCGGCGAGAGTTAGGCAGGCGTTCCGCGAATACCTTTGGGTTCACCTTTGCGAGAAGTGGGGACGTCACAAAAGATCTATCACTCTAAGTCTAATCTACAGTAGAGCTATCAAGTGGAACCTCCTTCGGATCCCCCTCGAAAGGCTCTTCCTCAGTGCCCTCCTGAATTGGACTCTGAACAACATCCATCACCTCATCGATCAACATAGTAGTGTTTGCCAAGATCCCAGAAACCCAATCCCGAACCTCCTCACCTAGCCTAGTTATTCGAGTTCTAACCCTCCGAAACTCATCATAAGCGGTCTCAGCGCTAACCATCTTGTTCATTGCCGTCCCCTCTAATCTGCAATCCTATCACCCTGAGCGTTCACCATAAGGCTCAACTCCTCTATTTCCTGAAGTAAATCTCGGTTGGTATTCACCAACTACCGATGCTCATCGCCAAGAGATAACACCAGCTCGTTAGGGTAAGCATACTTCGCCCTACAGGGACAATGGGGAAATCTAGAAGCCGGCGAGTATCGGACTCGAGTTTCTCCACCCAGTGCTCGATAGTAAATAGACCTAAGAGACTCTACGTGGCCATTAGCATGACTATTACCATTAGCAACGTGTCCTCCATTACCATTCTCCATCCCTGCAAAACAACCACAATTTTCGGGTTAGAACTTAAAGTCACTAACTCGCTCAAACAGTACTTAAGGTATAACTAAGTTATCTCGTTCCTACTCTCGAGGGTAAAGTCCCTAATATATCTCCCATATAGATCTCTAATCTAGTGCTTTAATACCAACTGTGACGCCCCCACTTCTCCCAAGGGCGAACTCAAGGGTATCAGCGGGACGCCTGCCTATCTCTCACCAGGACTCGATACCATTCTAATTCAAACTTAAACGTAAATGGCCAATAATAAAAGTCGAACTAAAGGGAAGTCGCTTCTAAACATAAGTGTTCATTCTTACATCACCTGTTCACAAAATACATCAACTTTTCTAAAATATACGATTTTCAAAAGATGTCTAATCAAATACATTCAAAACCCTAATTAACCGTCCATCAAGTCCACTTCTCCACAATTCTTTCCATTTCAGCTCCTGTTAAGGAAAACAAAGCTAAAAGGTGAGCAAATGCTCGTGAGGCCAAGAAATACACATGAAAACACGTAGTCCAAGTTGAAACAACATTCATATTGTAAGTAAAACTGTAAAGTTCAGATATTTAACATTTCAAATAATACGAGTAAGCAGAAATAATTCAAGGATACTATAACTCTCAGGAGTTAATTTCCACATAGTCGAGTCAATGTCTTGATCAAATTCCATGTTGACACTCCGTCAACCACATAAGTATCAAATCTGTAGAAACACCACTTTTTTGAATCCCGTCACATTTACACCCCCTTACTAGGTCCGCTCGTCATAGTTTTGATATTACTCGAGTATATCATGGCAATACTATGTGAGTATGCCAAACAAGATCTCTCCAATAGATTAAACTTCACGAATAGCTCATGGTTGACTAAGCTGCTCGACTAAGCCCATGCTGGCTCGATTCGCAGAATTAGCCAACAAATTTGGGCATCCCCCGAATACGAATATAAGTCGAGGAGGTTCACCCCACTCGACAACACGACATGCACAACGAGTACGAGTATAATAGTCGATGAGATTCACTCCAATCGACTTTAAAACCAAGTTTCACACAAGTTGAGTTCGAGTAATCACATAACAAGTCAAGTAGCAAATTGAGCAAATGAGAGCGAGTGCAGTAAAGTACACACTCGTCTCATCAAATACTATTCACGTATTCAAGCAAGATAAATCAAGTAGACACAAAGAATTATGCACTTGAGACTCACCAAATCAAAAGTGAGCAAATGATCAAATAAGCTTTTAGGCGTCCGCTCCGAGATTCTCTTGAAGATCCTCTTGAGCGTCTGAGCAAATAACGAGTAACTTTTACTCATAGCCATGCATTAATCAAGAAAGAGTGTACACGTTTAGACTAAGTCAATGCCTTAAAAGAGAACCTTAATTTCTTGAAAATTGAGGTTCAAAAGTGAAGAGTTAAAGTCCCAAAAGAAACTTGCCTCTTCCACAAAATCGAGTTTAAAGCGGTCTATTGATATCAAAAGAAAGTAACGAGTTTTTAAAACTCATTCCCCAAGAAATCGAGAAATTTCAGATTTGTGCGACAATCTTTGGAAAATCAAATCTTGAGTTTCGCATGTCTAAAAATGGAAAAATCTATACTGTCAGAAACTAGGTTCGAAGTACTAAAAATTCCTAGAAGACACTTTTCCAAAATTCTAGACAGAAAGCACACATTTTTCAGCTCAGAGTTTCAGTTCCACGAAAATATATTTGAACCGGTCTTGGTTTTCTAGCCATCTTTGGAAATTGGGAATAATTCATAGAAATAGAATCAGCCCATGAAATTTGCCACACAATAAGATTTCCAAACATGATAAACGGAACTAAATTCGGAGTTTTGAACGTCAAGATATAGTAGTTTAAAATCGGCTGACTTTTGTTCACTAATAAAAAATTTCCAGGTTTGGAGAACAAAATTTGGGACGTTATTTGAGTATCGAAATGGTCTTGAATTTACGCCAAATTTGGTACGCTTAAACTTCTATATGTGGACTACCTCTCTATCAATTTATACATAAACTTACGTGGGAATGCAGTTAAAAAAAACTACCAAAGTTTAGGAAATTCTCAAGGCTAATTTGTTCTCTTGCCTTTCTTTCTTTTCAAGCGTTTTGCACAATGAAATCAGTCCCAGTTCGGTTCATTTTTGAAACTAAGGTTCCATAACCATTTGATGAGTAATGGATGGGTGATTGACATCAAAATTTTTGAAACAAAACATCTCAAAACCAACCTAACCATTCGGCTAGCAAGAAAAGGAAGATTTCCTGTTTTGCAGCTTTGCTGCACTTTCAAAATTAGGCAACATCTCACTCAATACAAACTCAAATTGAGAATGGTTGGTGGTATTGAAAACTAGATTCAAAATTTTACATTTCATCAAGAGAAGTCATTTTCAAAATCAGTTCACAAGTGAGAGAAAATTAAGCCACAAATTGTAGCTTCTCCGTTCCTCTCGGACAAACAGTCCCAGCAAGACAGTCAAATTTGACGAATAACTATGGTTGATTCAAAATGAACTAGCAGGTGATTTTTATACTGTTACAAAGCCCTGAAGGTCTAGTTTTTAATGCCACAAATGCCAATCAGTTTTGAATTTTGTACAAAAAGTTATGTTCGACCAAAGGAGCACTGCTTGGCTACCCTGAACCCATTTATAGATTTCTTTCAATTTCGAAAACTCAAGTTTTGTTCATCCAAATCAAATGATTTTAGCAAGGAATTTTGTACATCCAATATACAACATATATTCATGCATTTCATAGCCAAATAACTCACAAAATTTCGAATTACAAGCAAGATAACCACAGGATAGTTTCGGCTAGCTCTCATGCATGGCTTGTTCTCGATTTTTCCTTCACTTTCTAACCGTATTAATCTCAAATAACACATAAACAACATTAATCAAGCAAAAAATTCTCAAGGAAGCTACCTAAAGGTCACACCAATTCCACTAGCCTAGAGATTAAAGCAAGATAAAGTGTGTTTCCTCAAGTTCTCTACCTATTTCATGCTTAGAGTTGTAAATCCATGCAATCTAAGCTTGATCTTTGAAGAAAATGGAAAGATTTGAAGAGATAGTGGATACCTCTTTGTTGATCTTAATCCCTAACTTTTGATGTTTATAAAACAAATGGATGATATTAATATCTCTTCAAGATATACTTTCAGTTATGAAGTAAATCAGATTCAAAAATCAAGTGCAATTGAAAGAAACAAAAGTTGCTGAAAGCTATCGGACGCTTGTGAAGACAGGATCGGACGTCCGATAATCATTGTGGAACTTCAGACGCATGAAGAACTCCATCATCGGACGTCCGAAGGAAATAAGACATTCTCCCTAACTCATTGACCTCGATCGGAAGCAAGTATCGGACATCCGATAGGATCGTTCAAATTCGACGAAACCTGTCGGACGTTCACAAAGGCAATACCGAACGTCCGACAGAATTGAAGAAGATTTTGCAAACTCACTGCCTGCTGTCGGACGCATGTTTGGGTAGTACCGGACGTCCGATACTCCAATGACTAGTTGACTATTCAGCTACTTTCATCCATTGGAAGTATTAATGAAGCACTTTCTTGGTCTCCTATAAATAGAGTATGGTCAGAATTTTCAAATAACTTTTGCACACTGAAAATATATAAGATCTAGAGTAGTTTTAGTGAGAAAACACTCTTCAAGGAAGATTTATAGTCTTAGTGGTGTGAGATTCATCATAAGATTTTCAATTGTGAGTGAATACTTCATGAGTGTAGCTCTGTGAGAGTTGTCCTGGGGGATAGTAAAACTTCCTAAATTGACTGAGTGGAGTTCGGGGCAAGGAGGAGGTGAACCTTCCTTTGTACACAAGAGTGATTGTAATTCATTAACTTGAAGAAACTTGTTTGAATTAATCTATAAGCTCAAGAGGAGTTGGGTAGTTAATTGGTTTGCAATTCTTTCCTTTTTATTTTCTTATTGTTACGTTTGTGATTTTTATATTGCTTACCTCTTCTACTTCTCTCAAGTGATTTTGTTCATTCATTAATTAATTCATTGTGTGATCACTTAGAAAAGAGAGTAAATTTCATATTGAGCAAAAAGTGTCCATAACTTAATTAGATGTTTAATCAACCTAATTCACCCCCTCTTAGGTTATTTTCGATCCTTACAATTGGTATCAGAGCTTGGTCTCCTTGAGATTAATCTCAATCGGCTTTGGAGTAAAAATGACAAGCAATAATGCCATATTTTTTGAAGGACATTCTATCATTAGATCACCTATGTTTAATGGGTCAAATTATGTGAGTTGGAAAGAAAGAATGATTATCTTTTTGCAATCAATTGATATTGAATTGTGATTTATTATTAATGAAGGTCCATATGATACCTCTCTTATAGATGAAAATACTCATAGATCTAGACCAAAAATAAGAAGTGAACTGACTGCTGTGGATAGAACTCATCTCACGTTAAATACAAAAGCCATGAATGTGTTATATTGTGCTTTAAACTCAAATGAATCTATTAGAGTCAAAGGTTGCAAGTCAGTTAAAGAAATTTGGGATAAATTGAAAGAAATTCATGAAGGTAGTGAGAATGTTAGAGAACAAAAGAAATCTATCTTAATTACTAAATATGAGTCGTTTTAGATAGAACCTCATGAAAATATTGATCAAATGTATTGTAGATTTCATGATCTAATTAACGATTTAGAAGTGTTGGAAAAAGAATACTCTTTAGGTGAGAAAAATAGAAAAATTTTGAATGCCTTGTCCAAGGATTGGGAGAGTGAAATGACTGTCATTGAAGAAGTTAGGATCTAAATTTCTTGCCTATTGAATTTCTTATTAATTTCCTAATCTCTTATGAGCTGAAACTTAAGTCCAAAGTGCAAGAGGAAAAGGATGTAAGAGTAAGAATGAGCATTGCTCTAAAGGCATCTTAAGATGAAGATGATTCTATCTCCCTAGATGGAGAAGATGCAGAAGTTGACGACAGTGATCTAGCTCTCATCACAAAAAGTTTCAAGAGAATTCTCAAAAAACGAAGATTCAGAAAAGGAGGAAACAGCAACTCATTCCCTAATCAGTTCAGCAACACAAGAAACAAATGAAAGCAAGAGTACAATAAAAAATAAACTGATAAATGCTTTGAATGTGACCAACCTGGACACTACGTGAGTGAGTGTCCAATGATGAAGAAGAAAGAAGGAAGTAAATCAAGATTCAACAACTTTCAATTCACATGGAATGAGTGCAACTCCGATGGTGAAATTGAAGAGGAAGAAGAATCTGTTCAATTGGCTTTTATGGCCATTGGAGATGATGAGGTAATATCTTCTAACTCTCAATTTGAAAGTGATGATGAAAGTGATGATGATCTTGAATCTTTCATTATAAAATTGCATGATAGTTTAAAAGAGTCTTATGTTAGAAACAAGGAATTAAAACATAAAATTGGTTTTTTTCTTCAGGACAATGCACGTCTTTTTCAAGAAAATAAAAAACTGAAAACTGAAAGTGATTTCTTAAAAAAGAGTAAGAATGTTTTACACTTTAAGCTTGATAGAAAAACAAGACTTTGTAAAATGCTCAAAAAGGAACAAGGTGATTTGAAAAGAAGAATGGATAATTTAAATGATTTGCTCCAACATAAAAAAATAAGACTATTTTCAAGGTAATAAATCAAAGGCTCATCTTGGCACTCATGAGAAGAAGTTAAATTCTGGTAAAAATGAATTTGCTATTTATAAGAGAAGACAAGTAAGATTTATTAAACCTGTTCATGTAAATAACTCTTTGGTTATGTGTAATCTTTGTTATAAAAAAGGTCACATGAAAAGTGATTGTTATGTGAGAAAGAACATGAGAAGAGGCATGAAATGCATGTGGATAGTTAGACATGATACTAACTTTAACAAGTAGGTGATATTGGTAAGATTGATGAGATTCTTGTTCATAATACTTTTTTGTAATTCTTTTTTGATATTTCTGATGCTTTGAACTGAATTTTTCTTGATATTTTTGAATATTACTAAATTTGTATAATGTCAAAAAGGGAGAGAAAAGAACAATTCTGATCTAATGATGATTTGCTTTGTTAAACTCTCTGTGATATGTTAGTACTTCTTTTGGTATCAAGTCTCTGTGATATGTTGGTGATTGCTGAATTCTGGTATCATTTCTCTGTTTTTGTTTGGAATATTGGATTCTCTGTTATTGTTGCTGGATTACGGTATGATATTTTTACTCTCCTCTTATGATGACAAAAAAGGGGAGAAATGGATGCTATTTGTAAGGGGGAGCTTATGTGTAATAAGTAAGGGGGATGCTATGTGTAAGAAGGAGCTTATGTGTAATAAGTAAGGGGGAGCTTATGCTTATTTTTTTTTCTTTCTTCCATCCATTGTTTTGTCATCATCAAAAAGGGGGAGATTGTTGATCTTAGTCCTTAGCTTTTGATGTTTACAAAACAAATGGATGATACTAATATCTTTTCAAGATATACTTTCAGTTATGAAGCAAATCAGATTCAAAGATCAAGTGCAATTGAAAGAAACAAAGGTTGCTGAAAGCTATCGGACGCTTGTGAAGACAGGATCGGACGTCCGATAATCATTCCGCAACTTTGGACGCATGAAGAACTCTATTACCAGACGTCCGAAGGAAATAAGACATTTTCCCTAACTCACTGACCTAGATCAGACGCAAGTATTGGACGTCCGATAGGATCGTTCAAATTCGACGAAACCTATCGAACGCTCACAAAGGCAATATCGGAGGTTCGATAGAATTGAAGAAGATTTTGCAAACTCACTGCCTGCTGTCGGACGCATGCTTAGGTAGTACCGGACGTCCAATACTCCAACGGCTAGTTGACTGTTCAGCTACTTTCTATCCGTTGGAAGTATTAATGAAACACTTTCTTAGTCTCCTATAAATAGAGCATGGTCAGAATCTTCAAATAACTTTTGCACACTGAAGATACATAAGATCTATAGTTTTAGTGAGAAAACACTCTCCAAGGAAGATTTGTAGTCTTAGTGGTATGAGGTTCATTGTAAGCTTTTCATTTGTGAGTGAATACTTCATGACTGTAGCTCTATGAGGGTTGTCCTGAGGGATAGTAAAACTTCCTAACTTGACCGAGTGGAGTTCGGGGCAAGGAGGAGGTGAACCTTCCTTTGTACACAAGAGTGATTGTAATTCATCAACTTGAAAAAACTTGTTTGAATTAATCTATAAGCTCAAGAGGAATTGGGCAGTTAATTGGTTTGCAATTCTTTCCTTTTTATTTATTTATTGTTACGTTTGTGATTTTTACATTACTTACCTCTTCTACTTCTCTCAAGTGATTTTGTTCATTCATTAATTGATTCATTGTGTGATCACTTAGAAAAGAGAGTAAATTTCATATTGAGCAAAAAGTGCCCATAACTTAATTAGGTGTTTAATCAACCTAATTCACCCCCTCTTAGCTTGTCTTCGATCCTTACACTCTTGAACCCTTGAAGAAATCAGAAATTTCTCACCACAAAACCTCTAAAAAAACACCATAAGGGTTGCCTTTCTTCAAGCCAAGATGGATCTCCAAGTAGTAGGTGAGTTGGGTGAAGATTTGTGAGGGAAATGGAAGCAAAAATGGTGCAAGATGAAGAGAGCTTCTTCTCTTTTTTTCCTTTGCTGTTCGGCCGAGACTATGGAGAGGAGAGAGAGTGTTTTGGTTGTTGTGAAACTTCCTTTGGAAGATTGGAGGGAAAAAGGTGCAAAAAGGTGTCCAACGTCAACTTTAAATAATGCATGAATAGTGTCCCGTATTTCCACTTTTCTCTCTTGTTTGATTCATTTGTGCACTAATCCTCAAATGTAATTTCTTTAACACTATAATTATTCACTCTTACTAGTCTAATATAAATTTCTAAAATTCTTCAATTAGTCGCGCGGCGCGAAAAATGCGAACTTCCGATTCGCACGCGATAAAGTGAAATTTAAAAGCGATTCATGTAACGATAATATATTTAACCAATACTAGGGTAAATAATTATAAAAATAATTATTTTAAGAAATAAAAACATGAGTGCTCACATTTTTAATACTCAAATGCATCATTAAACACACTATTGGTGAGTTTAACATTCATGAGTCCTTATTGAGATCAAGTGTATAAAGTTCATACTAAGACTCATTTAAGTGTGAAAATAGTTCATTCACATTTCATTTCACTCATATAACTACTTTGAGGTGAATTTCTTTAACTTTGCATGCTAGTTTGCATTTTCACCTTTTCAACTCCATTCTTATTCATCCATAAGTTTGCACAATGAATGTATGAAGGTGCTTTAGGATGCATAAATATACTAAATGACTTCATATGACTTATTTTTGAGGTTCAAAGCATACATTTGCATATTAATTGCATGGTGAATAATTAGGATCAACAGAGCTCATTATTTGGCCATATAAGAATCATATGCACTTCTTGGACATTAGTAGTAAAGCTTGTTGCTTTTATTTTCAACTATTTGCAAACTAATAGTTATCACATGAAACTTTTGCAGTCTTTAACTTTCATTTATGTAGGTAATGGTTAAAATTCAAATAAGATGAGGTCATCAAAAATCTCAATCAAGATGCCAATTCACCATGGAGAGACTTATTTTTTCTTTTCACACATTGAGGACAATGTGCACTTTAATTATAGGGAGGAAAGGTTTACTTCCTTTTTAATTATAGTGATTTGAGAAAAGTGGTTTGAAATTTTCACAATTTTGTCAATTTTCAAAGAAATTCCATAACCATTAGTAGCCAAATTCTCCCTTCGGAGTAAAATTTATGTTTTTTAAGAATTTTATTTCCTATTTGACTTGGAAATAGCTTTTATGTGACTAGAATTTTTGTTATGAAGAAAGTATATCTTGTAAAGTGAAGTAATTATGACTTGAATTTTACATGCTTAATAAGTTTCCTATCTTGATTGAATTTCATAATTTGAGTGATGAATATGGTCAATATTTGCATTACTTTTTGTATAAGAGAAGTTCCTAAAAAAATAAAGAGAATAAATAAAAGTTCTACTCCTATGATTCTTGAATCATAGCAACCTGGAGTTGTCTATAAATGTCAATTTTCGCGTAAAATAGCTCTTGAATTATGACTTTGCAAAAGCAACTCTAGTTAGTAATAAAGTTGAGTAACCAGAGGTTTTCATCTGTCAATGTCGATTTTTGCATCAATAGACGTCTTCACTACTTGAGGAAGTTATATGCCTTGACTTGGCCATATGACTTGTTAAAAGGTGAAATTAAGTTGAAGGGAGGAAATGAGTTGAACAGGTCTTAATTCTTGATATAGTTCTCTCTCCTTTAATTCCTATGATGAGTATTTGTGGTAAAATGAATGGTTGTATAATGGTGCTTACGTTGTTATTGAGGAAATGAATTTGAAAGACGCATGGGCAAAAGGGATATATTTGAACTATTGTGATAGTTTGTACTTCTTAATTGCTTGAGGACAAGCAATAATTCAAACGTGGGAGAATTTGATAAGTGTGCATTTTTAGTGTTTTAAGTATATTTTATTATTAAATTTTGGTGTGTTTTATTTATTTTTATAGCTAATTAACTAGGTTTCTAATGAATTATGCATTTTATGGTTCAAAGTGTGAAAAATTACATTTCTATGTGTTCAAATGGTGAAAACATCATGTTTTTTTTGTAGGTTTTAATGATTCAATCATCAAATGGAGTGAATTGAGAAGATATTTGGATGATTGTTGATAATTTGAGGTGATTTAAATCGAATATGAAGTGCAAAATGTGTATGAAATTCAATCAAATATAAAAGAAGAAATGTTTGATAGTTTTGATACTTTTTGGTATTTTGAATATATTTTGAGTTAAAAGTATCAGATTGAAGTGATTCTTGAGCCATTTTGAATCTAAGACATAATTTATATTTCTTGTGAAAATATCTAATCCAATTCATGAGTTTTTCTGGTCAAAAAGTCAAAATACAATTAGTCATTTTTGCAATCAAAAGTTGAAACAAGGGATTGACTAGTCAAGGGTATTTTAATCATTTATCAGTCTAAAGAGCTCAAAATTATATAATTCTTGATCAATTGAAAAGCTAATTCGAATTACTGAAACTTTCATATTTTGTGCAGGAGGTAGTTCAACTTTCGTCATTGAGAAAATATCAGTTGAAATTGGTGCAAAAACAGAGTAAAGTTGAAAATTGATCAGAAAAGTGCAAACTTGCAGGGGAGGCAATACGCAAGTACAATGCATGACTTAGACCTACAAATTGACCCCGTGTATTCTGAAAACATGTGTAAGTTGAATAGTCATTTGTTCTTATTTTTACAGCTTTTTACAGCTCAATTCAAGGAAGAATATCGGTTGCAATTTTAAAGAAGGATATGGAGACTTGTAGAAGAATATTTTTGGAATCTCAAAAATCATTGATACCAACTTTAACAACTCATTTGGAGCTTTAATTTTCTAAATAGGGCCTTTATTGAGCATCATTATAAAACATTGGAAGGCTAGACACACTACAAAAATGTAATTTTCACTAGTTTTTCTTAGTTCATTAGTATAATATAATTAGTGTAGTTTATCTATCTTGTACTTGTAGTTACATTTGGTTGAAGAAGTAAAGAGCAAAATGGAGAGTTGGAAATCATATGACAAAGGTAACTTCTCTCCTATCATTTTCTCTTTTGTATTTGAGTTCGTGTTTAGTTATAATACAAGTTTTCTCTTTTCTTTGATTCTTTTTGTGTTTAGCTAAAGTTTATACCTAGAGTTATGGATGAACTTTCTATAACTTGTTTGTGATGTTTACTTGATTACTTGATGATATTATTTTGAAGAAGTTATTTATAACTTTTGCTTTTCTAATCATGATCAACTAGCCATTAGTTATGATAATCTTAAGGTATTAAGTATATAATGAAAATTGAAATTTAACACTAGTTCAAAAAAGTGCTAAACGTTCACTCACGAAAGTACAGAAGCATCTTTTGTAGCTTTAGCGGTTTGTTCCATATAATTTTATGGAAGAAATAAACTCGTCGTTAATTTCACAACTACAAAAGTAGGTATGGCTTAACTGTAAGTATAGTTAATTCACTACGAGAATATGTTTTACATACATTAGAAAATTACGCCATAACTAGTCAAGATAATAATATTCAATTTACCGATAATTTCACTTGCAAGAGAAGTGGGGAACTCCATAGCTCTAGGAGCTTTCTATTGTTATTTTTATTATTTTTATTTCATGTTCATAGTGTAGATTTAATTTCTTACATTTGTGGTAATCTAAATAATGAAGGAGTTCGAAAACCATCGGTAATTGACAACTTTCCCTATGAGATCGACACCTAGTATCTCTGTACTCGATAAACAATCTCTATACTTATAGAAAATAGAGTATTTAGGTTTTATTAAAATTTGGTGCATGCTAAAATCTCGTCATATTTTATAGATTAATAGAAACTAATTTCATTTTTACTAAAGTACATACTAGCTGATCGAAAAAGTTGACTTGGACAGTCCAAGATTTTATTGTGCCAACATTGTTTCATCTATTGAAATTTATTTTTTTATTTTAATTCTTATTTAGTCCATTTTGCATCAATTTTAGGGCAAGGATAGTTTTCATTATATAAATTGGTGAAAATTAAATATATACTACTTGAACGAGAAAATTGTTTTGAATAATCACACGATTTCATTATGGCAAAGCTATTTTAGTTGTGGAAATGTACTCACACATTGTTATTAATATATTACCACTTGCTCAATATACTTTATAGCAGACAAAGAGTGTGATAGCTTTCATTATACAAATTCATATAAATATAGTACTTTCTGCTGCTAATTATATGTTTAGATACTTGTTGAAAATTTACTTTGTACTGTCCATATTTTACATAGTCTAAATCTATTTTACAACATGAGAAAATCACCAATTTGGTCCTAAACATTTTCACTAACACCAATTTGGTCCCTTAAAGTTTTTTTTTACATGAAATTAGTCCTTAAAGTAAAATATCTACGCCAATTATGTACCTGTGTCGCGGCGCTGCTCCAAACATGTCTTTTATTTGAGTAGACGGCAGTCCATTCAGGGCTTTTTAGGCAGTTCATGCCAAGATCAAAAATTAAAAATAACAAATGAAAATCCAAATCAAGAAGATGATATGAAGGCAATGACGAGATGAGAGATGGTTCAATTTAGCCAAATTAGGGTCTTGAGCAGATCCCATTCTAAAATGTCTTCAAATTCCTCTTTTCGAATGCATAATAGAAGGAGAAATATGGATGAGGGGTCGTCCAGTTCAACCCCCAATGGAGATCCAAGGAACAAGACATCACACTTCAACTCTTGGAGGATTCAGCTGAGGAAAGGTTGAAAACTACAATGAAGATGCCTGTGTGGAGTGCCATTGCCAAGAAGTATGCAAAATAGTTAGTTCGTGGACTGCAACAAATCCATCAAGAAGGTTTTATGGATGTAGAAATTACAGTGTAATGTGACCAACCGGAATGGGATTTATTTGGGTTCATTCCTTTTTTTAGGCTAATTGTTTTTTTTATTACTAATCAGAGAATATATGATAATTTACTAATGCGCCATGCTTGCAATTTCTTTTTATGGCACGATCCTCCCATGCCAAAGTACACCAAGAACTTGATAGTGAAATTGCTACGAGAGCTAAGAAAAGCCGAGGGGGAGAAAATGGAAATGAAGAAAGAAGTCCTTAAAGTGAAATTGCTACCAAACTATTACTGTTGGTAGTGTTTGGCTGCTGCATTTTATTAGTGAGAGTGTTGAGTGATAATGCCAAAAAAAGTGATATAGGCAACCCTAGGGGAAGACCCTCCTAGAACCTCCCAACCTTGTAATTATCAGAGTTGGATCTTTTCTCCCAACAGAAATTGAACTCGATTGTTCTCATTAACTCAAGACCTCTGACACACAAAGGTAATCAGCAACCTTAAGCAAATAAGGATGGATGAAGCGACACCACGATTAGGGAACAAGCTAATCGATAAAGTCTGATTTGAATCCTAAGCCATGAACTCAAGAATTCAAGAGTAAGTTCGGTTAAGAACTTGAAGGAAAATTCCCCACGATTTCTGGTTGTAATAATCTCCCCTTTACTCTTACAAGAGGTGCCTTTTATAGGCTAAAACTAGGGCAAAAATCCGGCCCACATAAACCTGGAAGAAATTCGGTCCGCACAAAGAGCTTAAAGAGCCAGCTCTTTCAGGCTTTCCGATAAGGCCCAATAAGTAATAAAATACTAAATGCCTAACAACTACTAAACTAGACAGTCTTAAAACAACTACCAACTAAGCTAACAAGTATGAGATCATTCCTTCGCTTTAAACGTACAAGTGAACAAGGTAACTTCATGGTCCATCAAATCTTCAAACTTAGTTTGCTCCTTGCTTGTATGGTGAATGATCAAGGCTTGTAAAGCTTCCTTCACCCTCTTGGATCTTGATCTTGTCATCGGACCGCCAAGGTGGACCAAAGGATCCTTGACCCAAGGTTGAAGTTAATTATTGCACACCCGTATACCGTATCCGCATCATTCCCTCTTTCCTCGAAAAGATTCGTCCTCGAATCTTCAAAGTCTCCTCTTGAAAGTGAGTTGTCCACAAATCGATGGTGCGCTTAAAGGACAGCAGTGTTGGAAGTAGACGAATGACTACGAGCCATGTTGCATGTCGTTTGGTCAGCTTCGGGAAGCGCTCAAACAAGGACATGCGCCAAGGTAGGAAAGAGCTTGTGTAAGGCGTGTGAAAATCCCAAGTGGCAATCCAAAACTCTCTAATTAGTCTTTGGCCATGGATCTTCACATTGACACCTTGATTGTGCAAAGGTGTAAAATCCAGCACTAGTTGACATTGATTTGAATCATCTTGCTTGGATAAAATGGGAGTAACTTGTTGCATGGATGAGGCACTAAACAACTTGTGAAGGACAGCTTTGGGATCTTGCGTGACACACAATTTCTCATCTTCCAACATATAAGGTAGCAAACAATTGAATTCCACTTCATGAGAGTTACTCGAACTAGCACAAGTTGAAGTTGACAAATTGAGCACTTGGCCACCAACTTTTGGCGGAGTGAATAAGCATGAAAGATCACCACATTTAGTTGGAATAAGCACAAAATCAGGTTGTAAGTCTTGAATCAAAACTGGAAAATTGTGGACAGCTTTACAACCTACAAAAACAAAATAAACTTCAACTTGAAACAAATTTGAAATCGAGTAAAGAAGTAATGGTACATTATCAACTAAATGGTAAGAAGGTATAGAACAAGTTTTAAGTGTGAAAACTCCCTTTGACACTTCATCATTCCTTTCACCAATTGATTCAATTTGAGAAGGCATTGCTAGCCTTTTACACTTTTCTTCAAAATCTGGATAAGAAATACAAGTGTTAGGATGGAAATTATACTCAAAAGAAGGTAAAGATGATGAATGACCCATAGGTAGCAAATGAGAGTCAAATTTCGGAATTCTCCCTTCATGGTGGATTTGATGTGATTCCCCTTTGGTATGGACAGATTTGAATTGAAATTGTTCCATGAGATGATTCCAAATAGATTCAATTCCTAAAAGACAAACTCCATGGAAACTAGTGAATTGTACAAGTGACTTTGGAATGGAGCATGGCATGACTAACTTCACTTGACTTTGCTTAATCTGCACAAATGAAGAAACACTAAATAAAGCAAAGGTAAGTTCGTTAGAAAAATAATAAGCCCTCACATTTTTGCTCAAAATCGTCTCACTTTCTCTCTTTTCTTCCTTTTTACCACTCATCTCATCAGATTTTTTCATCTCTTTATCTAGTTTAACGCCCTCGATTGTTTTCTCATCATCAACCTCCTCAACAAATGGTTCAATAGGATGAGATACTCCTTTGTTGGGAATAGGGTCAGCTATCTCCTTCTTAGAAAACTCACTTTGATAGCATCCATTTGACTCCATTTGTTTTTGGTGTAGAAGACGTTGATATGTCTCCCAAAATGACTCCGCATGAGGTGGTTCAACTCTAAGTTTAGTCTTAGAAAATGCTGAATGAACCTTCTTATCACCTCTTGCATAAACCGGCTTTAAAGAGGTAGATTGCATGGAACCCCTCCTCTTGAGAGATTCATTCTCTTGCTTGAGTTTATGTTCGTTCTCTCGATTGTACAAGTCCATGGTATAATGGAAGGGTACAAATCGTTTCCTCATCACTTGCTTCATTTCAGTCCAAGTGGCAATCGGTTGTTCCCTATTTCTCCTTCTTGTGGCACATACTTGCTCCCACCAAATAGATGCATAATCTTGAAATTCAATAGCTGCAAGTTTCACCTTTTTATCTTCGGAGTAATTGTGGACTTCAAACACTTGCTCAACTCGCCTAACCCAATCCAAGTAAGCTTCAGGATCATTTTTCCCATGAAAGGTAGGCATCTTGGTCTTGATGGACCCAAGATTGTCATCGGTTCTCCTAGGTCGGCCTCGACCTTCCCTCGCTCCCTCTTGGCTTCTCCTTGATCGAAATGAGATGTGAGAATGATACCCCTCATCATCCGCATCATGATCAGCACTCTGAGCACTTGAAGCCCTATTGGGAATATCTCCAGTACCACGCATCTCAATGGCAGCCAACCTGTCGGATATTTGTGCCATCGTAAATTCATGTCTCTCCGCTTGTTTTTGAAGAGTTTGGAGCACCAGTTTGAGTGACACGTCGGTCTCAGACGGCTCAGGCATGTTCCCCTCTTGAGACATATTGTCCAACCTGCAAAACAAGTGTATCCTAGTCTACCTTGCAAAGCACTCGTGTATCACTCAAGAAAACACACTCACTCCCAATTTTCCTTCTCAAAGTTCTTAAGACAACTCAACTCTCAAAAATTCCAGAATTAATTACCCTATAAGCAAGTAATAAGACACAAAGCAGAATTTTGTAAATCCTAGAAAAAACTCTACCCGAAGCTGGAATTTTTTTTTTTGAGCTGCTGTTTTGCTGAGTTTCTGGTCAGTATTTTGGAGGGTAAGTGGTGCTTTTGGGATGTTCAAATAATGCAAGAACCAGTCCTCAAATTTCAGGGAAATCGGCTCGCAAAGACTAGCTCAACCGATTTTAGAAACCCAAGAATTTAAAGGCGGTGTGGCTAAGGTGTTTGTGGTTTAGGTTTGGTTTTGGAAACTGATTTTGGGGTGCTTGGGGTCTGGTTAGGTAGTTTGGGGTCTTTGGAATTCAATCAAGATTGGAACTCAAGAGTTGGAAACCAATCAAAATTAGGAAACTCAAGTTTTGGGAAATCAACCAAGATTTGGAGACTAATCAAGATTTGGGAACCCACCAAGAATTGGAAACTCACGATTTTTTTGGAAACTTGATTTCCTTTGTATGAGAGCCAATTCCTTCTCTTCTTCCTTTTTTTTTTCTTTCGTTTTTTTTTCTCCTTTTTTTTTCGGCTCTTCAAGGAACACAAATTCAGATCACACCAACAAGTTCAAGAAAACGGATGAAAGGTTATGCCAATTCCAAGAAAACCCTAGTTCTTGGTTTATTGTTCAAGAATTTTCAAAACAAGACTTGGTGGTCCAAGAACTTCAAGAATTTGTTCAAGAAACACAAGAATTTTCCCAAATTACGTTGTGGTGTTTAGGGTTTGCAAGAACAACAACCAATACTCAAGAAATAGGCAAAACAGAATTTCAGCAAAACTCAAAAGAAAATTCCAGCAATACTCTAGCAACTTGGACACTAAAACAATATAAGGTACGTGACTCTTTTTTTTTTTTTTTCTTTAAACCCTAACAACCCAAACACAAGTATAACAAATCCAAGAACTTGGACAGAAAACACAAAAAGACAACACCCAAACAGTTTTTTTGTTTTTTACTCGGATGAACAGTAACATGAACAGTACGCTACAGTACGATGAACAGTAATTCGGAACAGTAACGATGAACAGTAATCGCTACAGTCTTTTTTGTTTTTTTGACAAAAGACACAAACTAACAAGATTTGAACAACTTCAATTAAAAGAGAATTAACCTGATGCTCTGATTACCAACTGATATAGGCAACCCTAGGGGAAGACCCTCCTAGAACCTCCCAACCTTGTAATTATCAGAGTTGGATCTTTTCTCCCAACAGAAATTGAACTCGATTGTTCTCATGAACTCAAGACCTCTGACACACAAAGGTAATCAGCAACCTTAAGCAAATAAGGATGGATGAAGCGACACCACGATTAGGGAACAAGCTAATCGATAAAGTCTGATTTGAATCCTAAGCTATGAACTCAAGAATTCAAGAGTAAGTTCGGTTAAGAACTTGAAGGAAAATTTCTCACGATTTCTGGTTGTAATAATCTGTCCTTTACTCTTACAAGAGGTGCCTTTTATAGGCTAAAACTAGGGCAAAAATCCGGCCCACATAAACTTGGAAGAAATTCGGTCCGCACAAAGAGCTTAAAGAGCCAGCTCTTTAAGGCTTTCCGATAAGGCCCAATAAGTAATAAAATACTAAATGCCTAACAACTACTAAACTAGACAGTCTTAAAACAACTACCAACTAAGCTAACAAGTATGAGATCATTCCTTCGCTTTAAACGTACAAGTGAACAAGGTAACTTCATGGTCCATCAAATCTTCAAACTTAGTTTGCTCCTTGCTTGTATGGTGAATGATCAAGGCTTGTAAAGCTTCCTTCACCCTCTTGGATCTTGATCTTGTCATCGGACCGCCAAGGTGGACCAAAGGATCCTTGACCCAAGGTTGAAGTTAATTATTGCACACCCGTATACCGTATCCGCATCAAAAAGGCATGTAAAACAAGGACTCAAAATATTGCAGTAGCTCAGATAGTGCTACTAGAAAAAAGTCGTCTAGTGTTCATGCCATTCTGTTTTAGTTATCAATTGTAATTAAAGGTTGGATGTTGAACCTAGTTTAGGACCTGGAAAGCTTTTGTGTTATGTATGACTATTGAAACATGGTTAGGTACTTGTTTCTCATGTTTAAAAAAAAAATTTAGAAGAGTTTTGCTTTAAATTTGAACAATCCCAACCTTGAAACCAAACTCTGTAGCAACACAATAGCAAAATAACCAGCTATAACTGCAACTAGATATCAAGTATGTCATTTCAATGCAATAAGCTACTCACCAAAAAAAAAATTGTTGCAGAGTTTTGCTTTCATTTTTAAGAATCCTAACTAGCAACCAAATACATAGTACGTTAAGTTTTTCCAGATAACAACCTGAGCACTAAAAAATTTTAGAACTTGCCAATGAGTATCATTCCAACCATTAACAAAAAAGGGATATGTTCATATCAGTTGGACAAGATCATTAGGTACCAAAAATAACATCACAATTCCAGCAAACTAAAATGTTCCAACTAGTATGATTTAACTAGGGAACTAGGATACATGTTCCATAAGTAGGCTCACAAAAAATGTTCAACCAAATATTCTCAGCCAAAATACATAAGTAGGCTAAAAAAACTGCCTTCAGTCCCTATATTCTGGATCAAATATGTTGATCAACTTTGGGTGTGAGCTACTGCAGCTACTTGACATTACTCATAATCAGCTAGATGGTCTTCAGTTCTGGGTTCATTCTCCTCATCTGGTTCATATATTAGCCTATGTGCCTGCATAAACATGCAAGTATAAGTGTTGTCATAAAGAAAGCATGCAAAGTAGAAGTTGTTTTTCATCTCATAAACTAACCCTCTGCTTTATCCTGTATTTTTTCCCAACTGACTCAACATATGGGCTATAAGCATCCATAGATGCCTTCCATATTCTCCAAGATTGTGCTTGATATGTGGGACATGTTTTCCTATTATGTCCTAGAGGTCGACAAAATCTGCATTTTACAGTCTTTGTCTTTTGTTCAGGAACTTGACTAGGAGTCGAAGATGTAAACTCTATTGTTTTAGCTGGTTGTAGAACTTTAGTTCATGTACATGAAGCTACAAGGGAAAATAATAATAATCAGTGCTATATAGATATAATTAACATGCAAGTTGTCATTTATGTATGGATCAACAATGTCCTTCACTTCCAGCAGCTTGTTTTTCAACTGTATAGCCTTGCCAATAGTGGCTATTTTTCAACTATATAGATACAATCAGTGGCTGTTTTTCAACTATATAGATACAATCAGTGGTTGCTTTTCAATAGCTGGTTGTGCATTAGACACATTACAACATAACCCCTCTGTTTAGAGAAAATATTAACAAATGGACTAAATATTACTCAAAATAGTATAGGTGTTTGGTAGGAAAAACAAACCAGCTCTTGAAGTATTCATCTCATTTGCACAACTTTGCTCGCTGTTGTGGCTTTTCGGGCAAGTTCTTCTATTGTGACCCAACTCTTGATAAGTTTTGCACCTATTACTGTTGAAAGATGGCCCCCTACTGCTACCATGTGCAGTTAATTGCTCCGGTGATATAAGTTGGGGACATTTTCTTTTAGTGTGCCCTTTTTCATGGCAGTTTGAGCAACTCAGTAGACTGACTCCTGCTCTTAATAGCTTTATAACTCATTACTGCCTTTTCGAGGTTCATCGGGTTCTCTCCTCCTTGCTTTCTTAGGCCTTCCAAGAAGTCTCATTTTCTTAGGTGGCAGTACAGGTTCCTTGGTCAAGGCTTCCCACGCATTTGGACCACTTATTGGAGCAATAGCATGTTCATATCCAGCCAAGTACGCCTTCCTTGAATAACACTTGTTCATATAGTCCTCTGGTTTGCCATATGCAAGTGAAATGCATGCAATAGCATGAGAACAAGGCAAGCCTGTGAGTTCCCACTTTCTACAAGTACACGAACACTTGTCTAGGTCTACCACATAGGTTCCCCCATAGATATGTTGCACTTCAAATCTTTTGTCATCTGACTATCGAGCAATATTGGCAATATACTCAATTTTGGCCTTATCCAACTTATTCTGAATTTTTGGGCCAATGTCATTAGTCTGTTTCTTCATCCATTCTCTTTTTGTCCTTAATCTCTCCATAAGATAAACTCTAATGTTCTCAAGCATACCAAGAATAGATTTTTCTCAAGCCTCTAGGATAGCTGAGTTGAAACTCTCACACGAGTTATTCAATAGAATATCACACTTTACTGCTTCTCTAAAGTGTGATCTTGACCAATATGTTGGATTAGTGTTGTCTAGCAGCCACTTGTGAGCATTACCATCAAACTCTCTTTAAATTTCCATTTGATTTTCAAATCTCCTCATATAGGATGACCGTGCACACGCCCAAAATCTATTCTTTATTGATTGTCTGGGGTGCAACTTCTTCTTGTTGTTGTGTAGGTGTCGTACACAATGTCTATGCTTTACTCTTGGAATCACTTCTTCAATAGCAGATCCTAAACCCTGCAAGTGTCGATCAATAAGCAAAAGTCGATTCATTGAAATAGGACAAAAAAAATAGCAAGCATAAGCAACAAAATGTTACCTTTTGCCTATCACTAATGAAATTCCAGCTCCTCTGTTCATAAATTAACAAATCATACTTCAAGAATTCTATGAACTACTTCCAAGAATTTTTATTTTCGACCTCTACCACGGCATAAGCAATAGGATAGATGTAGTCACTTGCATGAATACCAACTGCTATTAACAATATTTCGGGGTGTGGACCCCTCAAGTGACAACCATCCACCCCAATCACATGTCTACAACCAATTTTGAACCCTCTTTTCAATGCTTCAAAGCATATATACAATCTTAGAAATCTCTCCTTACCACTAATTTCGTCATTAGAGGTCTCCATATGCACTGTTTTCCCAAGATTACATGTAAGCAGTTCTTCACAATAGTCCCATAGCTTTCTGTATTGGTTTTTGTAACTACCATGAATCAACAACTTAGCCCTCATGAAAGTCTTGCTTGCCTGGTGCTTAGTGATGTTGACATTGAGTTCAAGGTGAACTTTTTCCTTGAACTGTGCAATTGTCATGCTCTTGTTCAGCTTAAGAAATTCCATGTAATGTCTACTTAAGAAACCTAAATTGGCCTGTTTGTGATAAAATGTCCTACCACAATGACAAGATGGTCCCATGGTTCGTATGACAGATGCATCACTATTAGCCTTTTAGAAGCATAAATGATTTAGCTGCAATTTGCAGCCTTGCAATTGGCCCTCATTAGTCTAATATCATTCTTTTTCCATTGAAATATTTTTCCCTATTTCACACCATAGTAATCAACGGCTCTCTTGAGGATTTTTTTATCATCAAATAACAACCCAATATAAAATTTTGGTTTTGCCATGTCAATTTCAGACCTAAACCTGACATATTTTGGCTTTCTTATCCTTAAACTGTCCTCATCCGAGGACTCACAGCAACTATTTAGATCCTGAGAGTCGATTGAGGCTGATTCTTCATGCACTGGGATGGGATCTCCATTATATAGATTCAAGTCATCTTCAGCCCCATTTTTGCTACTTTCTTGTTTGCATGCTGCTGTTTTTTCTATTGCATCATAAGTTGGTTTTATGGCATTATTTTTACCACATCGAGTCTCTCCATCAGCAAGTATTTCTCCCTTTTTTTTATCAATTTTTACCCCTTTTTTAGTATTAGCAACAGCTTTCTGGAAAATCACATCGTCTTTGTCTTTGCTAAAGTCATAATAACTATCATCAAAACTTTCAGCATTGGTACATTCTAGTTCTGCATCATCATCAACCATGCAGTCATCTTCTTCCTCAATAACTTCAACTAGCATTGTAGTATCTTCAAAGGTAGTGCAGTCATTGAAGCTTATGTCAACATAACAACAATCTTCTTTTGACACATTAGACTCGGCCACACCAACATTACACCTGCCTAATTTACTCTCCAACAACCTAATATGAAATTCTTGTACCAAATATAGTTCAACACCACCAATTTGGCTCCCTATGGCAGCCATATCTACAACATCATCTTCACTATCTATTTTGCAAATTTTAAATTCATTCTCTCTACCTATAACTCTATAATACAATTTTACATTACCTTCATAGCAAAGTACAGAATAAAGAAAGGCTGTTCAAACTCACTCCATTTGTAAGAACACGCTTAAAAGATTCCATATTGCCCCCGGCATACTTTTCTTCTGGTGGTCCAAACTATACCCCACCATGAAATATTTTCAGCATAAAATAATCCAATCTGTGTCCTATTTCTATTTTTTCCACAAAAAGACAAAACATTTTTATTAATTATTTTTCACGTACTCAACCTTTATTCTGTCCCTATTTTCAGTAGCATGAAAGCAACAATATGATGCAATTTTACCAACAAAAGGACCACATGAGCTAAAGAAAAACAAAAAAAGCAACATCATCCCATATCATATCCCATATTTACTACCTATGAAATGGACATACTGCATAAAATAAAAAATTGATTCACAATAAGTAAAGAATCAACAGATTATGTAACCAAATCATCACAAAATTCACTTCAAGTAAAACTATAAGTGATTGGACTTACCAAACTTTTCCACTACCATTTCACTGGTTTTACCTCCAGCACTCTTTTGCTCACCGAATTGTTCCATCCTTAGCGATTCCATTTTATTGAAATTGTTTTTCATCATCTGATTCGTGTCCATTGATTCAAATTTCAAATGGCAGCAAAAAGCCCTAATTTGGTTTCACACATTCTTTCTCAGACACTTTCCTAATCTTATCCATTTCATCACATTTTTAATTTCTATCGAAACATTAAAATGATCTTGGCATGAACTGCCCAAAAAGCCCTTGAATGGACTGCCGTCTATTCGAATAAAAGACACGTTTGGAGTGGCGCAGTGACACAGGTTCTTAATTGGCCTAGATATTTTACTTCGAGGACTAATGTTATATAAAAAAACTTTAAGGGACCAAATTGGCATTAGTGAAAATGTTTAGGGACCAAATTGGCAATTTTCGCTTTACAACAACCCTAAAGTAGCCATGATTTTTATTGTACGAATTGGCAAAAACCAATTACCTCCTATTGCTAATGTGTTGCTTACAATCTAGTATAGATTTTTAAATTTTGCTTTTGTTGTGCAAGTGTTGTTGTTGTGTATTAGTAATACTAGGGGGAGGCCTGTGCAATGCGCGGGAGTGGGGTGCCTGTGTGTCCGCTCTTTACGAAGGTTAGATAGATCTCACCACTTGCAAACATCCTTGCAAATTCCATACAAATATAAGAACAGTGAAGAGAGAAAAGATGGAAGTTGTAACTGAGAAGCCATACGAAAGTAATAGAGAACCACACCATAGTATTATAAAAAATCATAGCTTAGATCAGAATGTTTGAGTTCATGACCATATGCACAGGGATATAGGCCCAATGATAGTTTCAGATTTAGATTAAAAGCTCAGTGGCTCCTTTTGTAAGAAGGTATAATAGACCACCTTGCACTTAACCTAATTTGAAACAGTCTTATTTTAGATACTTCTATTTACGTAGAACAGATAAAGGAAAAGTTCAGCTGTGACGACCCCACTTCTCCCAAGGGCGAACCCAAGGGTATCGGCGGGCCGCCTGCCTAGCTCGCGCCAGGACTCAAAACCTAAAGTTCGAAAGAGCACTAAATACAATATATACAATCCCAAAAGAGTTATAATTACATTCTCCAAAAGTATCGAGTCAAACCACCATAACAAAAACAAACATCCTAACTGTTCAACTATTACAAGCCAATCTAACTATACTAGTATACGAGCCAAAAGTCCCCGCGTCGGCCCCTGCTAAGGAAAACAAAAGGAATGGGGTAAGCTATATGCTTAGTAAGTAAACAGGGGCGAAAGCATAAATTTCACATAACAGTTACACAATAAGAGTAAAGCAAAAGCAGAAAAGTAACATCACATAATAAGGATACAGGTGGCTCCAAAGCCAACTCATATGCCATGCGTGATCTCCTGCCGACACTCCGTCGACTGCAAATAATAGTCCGTAGAACTTCACTTGTACACCCACCGACACCTTATCACCCTCACTGGCCAGTCACCTCACAAACTTGCCCGGGCGAACGAAATCACAAACTTGAGCTTGAGTCACAAGCTCGGGTCACAAACTTGGTCACCTTCTCGGTGAACCGGATTCACAAAATTGGTTCATAACATGAACCTACAAACTTGGTGACCTCAGACTAAGTTGGACTGCCTTCGACCAAGCCCTTACCGGCTCGAATAGTCCAACCAGGTCAAGAGTTCGCCCCAAACTCACAAACTTCACAAAATTATTCAAAATCACAAACTTTGCAAACTTTACAAACTTTATTCGAAAGTCACCCCGAGCCACAAGCTCAAGGGTTTTGGTTCCAAAAGGTTCATATACATATGCCAAGTATAATTATACATTCAAATTAGGGTTTAGGTCGAGTGCGATAAAGTACACTCTCGCCTAAGTGCCCTTTTCACATATCTCAAACACATAGCAAAGAAAACACACCAAACTGGCCTGAATACTTACCCAGAAACTGAAATAGCAAAAGTACAAAGTCGGATCGAAATGAACAGCTAGTAGTGGGCCCCACCAGTTCCGCCCAACTCACCACCGTCTGAAATAGAAGATTGTGTCACATAATATCGCAAACGACTACTATCGTGCCTAAAACAAGCAAAACGGCAAAAACGGCAAGCGCGCACGTAAATATGACGAACGGAAACGGAGACGGCCGTTAGCGGAAACGGCAGATTTGACACTCGTTTCTAGTTTACTCATAAGTTGAGCTACGAATATCGGATTAAGGCGTATGAGACGCCATATCGAAGCTTAAAGGATGAACAACAACTGTTATGAAGACATCCAGAACTGAAACTGGAGGCTTTAGTCCCAGATGAACCAAACACAATCACTTACGAAATCTGGCCAATGCACAAATGGTCAGTTTTTGAGTGCAAACTGTTTTCTATGCTACACATGGTCAAAAGAGCTGAAAATTGGCAGTTAGATAGTTCATTCCAAATGGAACAACTTTCATGAAGGTCGGCAATCCAAATTTGGAACGGAAATTGGTCATCAGGACCAAAACAGATTTCTGGTCATTTTCACGGGCAGGCCTTGTTTGCTCGGCTATATCTCAGGTTTTATAAATCCGATTCATGAAATTCCAAGGGCGTTAGAAAGCTCTGATATAGGGCTATAAGTTTGGTGTTTTGGTCGGAAGCCCAAACAGCTTGTAACTCAGTCAAATGTGAAGCCAAAGTTCCAGCCATAAACTTTCCAAAAACGTACCAGAATCACAAACCGTATTTGACCTCAATATGCGGTAATGGCACCAAATTCACTACGGTTATCGGATGGGGGTGTAAGACCCACCGTTTCGAAGCTATGAAACAGGGCTTCAACAATGTAGAAGGCCACTCAGTCCAAATCCTAGCACAACTAGGTCAAATATGCAAAATAGGAAACCAGAATTACCAAAACAGGTTTGCAAAACACACAAAACTGTAATACGTCAATCGCAGCCTACACAGGTCCAAATGCCGAAATTCCAAAGGCATAAGTTAGCTAAGACATCCAGCTACATTTCCTCAGAAGACACCAACTTCAAAATCCAAACCAATTCCAGTCAAAACAGGCAATTACTATCGCAGTTCGGACATTCTGTGCACCAAAAACAGCAACAGTAAAAACGGTATAACTCACTCTACACTAGTCCAATTGCCCTGAAATTTTGCAGGCACACTAAAATCATCACTACCTACAACTTTCATGTTTTGAGCAAAGTCCAATTCGGCCTCTAGCTATGACCTAAAATTTCGGACAGAATAGGGGTTCAAGAACCCTAACTTTTCACATTTCATTCCAATTCCAAAATTGGTTGCATTTAACAACAATCCACACCTACTAGAGCCAAAGCCCCTTATTACCAACCATCATACTAGTCCAAAACATCAAAATCATATGAAACCAGAAAATTCATCATAAAATGGAAAACTTCACCAAAACTCTTCAAATCAAGAAATAAATCACATTTTCCAACACTCAAGCCACTTCTAAGCATAATATAACCATCATTAGGTGTAGGGGAAAGGTTGAAGCATCACTCACCTAATAACAAGAGAGAGGAAGATGATGGACACCTTAGCTCTTCCAAAAAGCTTCAATAAACCAACCAATATCACCAAAAGGAAAGATTGTATGGAGTAAAACTAACATAAACTCTTGATTTGGTGGATTTTGGTCCAATTGGAAGCTTGAAAGTTGAAGAATTTCCTTCTTCTTTGAGAGAGAAAGGGCCGGCCAACACAAGGAAGAAAATGGTGATTTTTGAGCAATTTTTTGGATATTTAATCTTTTGGTCAAAAAAGTCAAGAAAGTGAATAGTAATTCTTAAGTCTTCTCCAATGAAATGGTGACACTTGTCACCACCATTAATGCATTCCTATCCTTTCTTTTTTCTCTCACATCAATCATATCTCACTCTCTACTTATCTCTTAACACCCAATAAATTTTACACAGTATCCGGAATTTAACCTAATTGGCCGAATTTTTCCGAACTTTTCGCACTAGTGGGTCCCACGTCCGATATACGTTCTTAATTTCTCAAAAACTAACTAATACTAGAAAAATCATCTAAAAACTATATTTACTCATAAAAATTATCTGGGGAATTTTCTAATAAAGAAAATGTAGAAAAAAAATGGGTTTTCAATCTTAACCGGAACTTAGGGTTTAAATCGTAATTCCTACTTAGGGTTTTCGAAATACTCCCAAAACCAAACGTTACCGCCAAATTAATGAATATATCAACGTAGTACGAACTGGGGCCTCACATCAGCCAAGATTGTCTGTTAAAGTAGTAGTACTTAGGAATAGTGAAGATCCATTCGCAAAGGATATAACTGCAAGGACGGGCTTTGGCAGTTTAGGTGCGGTGTTTTTTAGTGGGGTTGACTCTGAGTTTCATTGGAGCTGCTGCAACTGCTGGCTTTTTCTTCTTATCTTTTGTGTTAGAAGGACTGAGTTGATCCACTTCTTTGCTTTGTGTGTCTCCTTCCATTATGCTGTCAACTTTTTCTATTGCCATATCTTCAGCCATGTCGGTAACATTCTTTTTGGAATGTTCTTCTTGTGCTGCTCCCCAAGTAGATGTTGTAGCTTTGTAGTTGGTGATATATTTGCTGATGACATAGTTTTCTTCTGCAGTAACATTGTTGATATGGGCAACTATGGCATTGTACTTTTCTGAGCTCCTAGAACTGTGGATTGTATTTGATTTCTTGACCAAGCAAACTAAGTTTTTCTGCTTGATGAAATCTGCTATAGTTGCGTACTGGACATTTCCCTGTAGGAAGAATAGAGACTTTAAGTATTTATTTGAAGTGAGCAGAATGTTGCAAAGTAGTTTTGAGTTCGAATGTACCTGCTGCTCTTGTTTTTGGATGTCACTTATGCAGAATGGGAGGAGTTGTTCAACATCATCACCACTCAGTTCCAGAGTTATAGCACCACTCATATCACTAATTTGCACTGTTAGTCTGCAGCTGTATTTGGGTTCATGTTATTAGAAGCTTTTTGGCAACAGTGGTTGTTAATATTAGATTAAGGTATATGTTTACCGTGGAGTGAGACGGATGCGCTGGTAGCATGAAGTGCAGGTGATCTCACAATCTGGCCTTGCTCTGATGTATTTGTAGCAGTGGGGGCATGAATGGTACCATAGTTTTTGACTTCTATCTAGAAGTTTTGGTATGCCTCTAAACCAATAGGGCCTTGCCTGCAATGAATGAGCATTGTATTAGTACAAAGGCCAGGAAAAGTATACCATTTTTGCTAATGGTAATAGAGGTCAAAGTAGATAATAAATTTGTAGCACTGTTAACCTATTGTGTTAATGGTTTCGGGACATGGAGTGCTAAAGAAATATCAATAAGGGGCCAAAGTGAATAGTACACATAAGACAAACTTTCTAATCCTTAAGTATGACTGGCATCAATTTATGACAACCAAATTAAATATATATGTAAGATGGTATCTTGTAGTTGATCGGTCATGCACGATCATCTATTTCAGTCCTCCACAAGTAACAAAGATGTCTTACTTTTCAATGCCATTTCATAATGTCTAAGAGGATATACCACTACGAAATAACTGTATTTGAAAGGAAATCAAAACCTTTACGGTTCGTAAAGTACTTTGTATGTAACATTAGGTTAAGTGTAAGCTGTAATATGACTGGTTATAGAACTTTAATTTAATATAGGTGAATTAACAGGTTTTAAAAGACAAGGAGTTGAAGAGTCAGAAAGAAAAGTACAAAATTATGGTAAGAGGCTCTTAATGGATCATAACTGTTGAACATTTGATACAAATAAAGTGAAATTACTTGTTGCGCTTCCAAATGGTATGCTAATGTCAATGCAACAGCCATTTGTTAACGTATATTAGACCAGGCAAGAATTGTATTAGGCCTAGAAGACCCTCTTATAAAAGATAATGCAAAGCGTATGAAAATTGAATTTCACATGGGCGAGAGTTTCATAATAAAACTATAGAATCCATCAAGCAATTAAAAAGAACTAAAAAGCTTTACGCAACAGTGAGGTTCACAAGAGAGAAAGTACAATTTGACAAGTAAGATAATGAGTAGGGGAAAAAATGGTAATTACTCAGTAGCATTAAAACACAGGATTCCACCTACAAAGTCACAGAGACGCAGAAATACGAAGAAATCGGAAAAAACAAGTAAATAAAAAATTACTGGGTAAAATGGGAAAACAGGAGCGACTAATTTCATTAACGTGGACAAAATTATTGTATGAAAGCTCGTATACCCGGAAAAACCAAATGAAAGGGAGCATTAATTAGTACTACAAAACACGTACGGATACAATGAAAACTAAACTCAAGACAGTTTCGCCCAAAACATTCAAATCTCATTACCAATCAATCAGGATAGTAGGGAAGGATAGTTCAAGCTTGTAGTCAGTATAATCCAATTCGATAACCCACAAGCCAATTTTGTAATGAAAGAGACTACAGACTTTTTTACTGTTGGCATGCATGTAGAAATAAAGAATTGTGAGTGAGTTATATATGTACCTCAGCCACAGCTCTGAGGTCGCTGATAGTTATAACTCTGTCATCATCTGGTACGGGTAGGAGTTTGAGACAATCAGCATAAGTCCGCTCAGCAATGAAGCGCGTGATTTCCTCTTGATTGTGACTACACCTAATATTTTATTTGTTGTAATGTAAAGGATAGTAAGCTTTTTTGGTAATGAATGTTGAATAATTCATAATTTAACTATTTTAAAGTAAAGTTACCAGTTACGCAGGTCATTGGCTTGCTGAATTGGAGGATTGATTTGAATGCTGCTGGAGAATTTGGTGGATAGATGCATGGCTACAAAGTTGGCAATAGCAACAAAAGTTTTTCCTTTTTTGGTTGCATTCTACTTTGGATTTTTGTAAATGGTTTTTAAAAGAGTACTTACTATGGTAAGATTCACTCAGACTCGAAGCGCTACAACCACAAGTTGGGTGTGGATCATATCAGCTATGTCTTGTCCCTCTTCTGATTCATGCTCTCCCCAAAGGGTCAGTACTATTGGGTGCGACGTATGATCTGTAAGAATGATGTCCCTAGTTGGTGTTCCGCCTCTGATTACTTTCGGGTGCACGTGAATTGCTATTCCAATAAGATCTAATAACCAGAGTTTGATATTAAAAAGTGTAACTATTACTGTGTAAGTTGTATGTTAAGGTAAATCAGGAATGGTACCTATTTCATCAGTTGTGTCAATGTGCTGATAAACTGAATTGTAGTTAGCAAAGTTAAACACATTAGGTATCAGAGGGGGGTCCACTTCATCGATTTCTTGGACAAGCATGGAGTTGTCAATGGTCCATGACCACTCATTTGGGTAGGTACTGTACCTTGGCAACACATTTTGAATCCTAGCATTCGATACATAATATCTTCGATATGGTTCAAAGTACTTCCTGAAGAACATTATATCTCCAGCATAAATTAGAGCTTGAGCAGTTTGACCCCATAATTTTGAATACAGTAAGTGCTATGGTAATTAATTAGTTGTGTATAGTGCCAAAGTATGCAATGATAAGCTATATTACCTGACTATCAACAAACAGCAACTTTTGGTAGCGTTTTCCATTTCTTGAAACCTGAACCTTTTGCTTTTCAATCACTTGAACAATGGCAGTCCAGTTGTCCATGAGAGGTTGGAGTTCTGTGAAGTTTACCAGGTTGCTTTCCATTTTTTGACGTTTGAAGAGTGCTGCAGACAACTACCACAAAATCGAAGGATTCCAAAGACAAGAGCTACACTCTGAAGTAGTAAGTTCACTGAATTTAAATATAATCTATTACTAAGACATTTACTGGTACTTTATTTGCTATTTACATATAACAAAGTACTGGAATTATTGACAAGATAGCTGCAATACATCCTTGTAAACTATATTAGGAGTCACATAATCTAAACTTGAATCATATATAGGAGGCGTGATCAAAATTTTAACAGATTTGCTATTTTTAGCTCTAGATAATGCAACATACAGTTGCCCATGTGAAAAAACAGGTTCTTGCAAATAAATGCCAACATAATCTAAAGTTTGCCCTTGAGCTTTATTAATGGTCATTGCAAAACAAAGTCTTATAGGAAATTGCATTCGTTCAAAAGATATAAGAGAATTAGGGTCATTTTCAACACGAAAGCAAATTCTATGTAGAAATACTTGCTTGCCAGCAAATTCACCAGAACTTATGACTGCATCGATAATATTGTGTTTAAGTGATTTGCATAGAAGTCTTGTTCCATTACATAGACCTTCTGGTGGGTCAATGTTTCTCAACAACATTATTGGTGCATTTTCTTTCAATGTCAATCGATGTGGAGGAAAACCATTTGGAGTGTGGCTATTCATGAAGTCCTCTAAAATTGCTTGCTGCGAATTATCTAAACATTTATCTCTGCTTAAATAGTCAAATGGGGTTCTGGGAAATTCCTGTATCAGTTTTTCATTGATCTGATCTACAAAATCATTTTTTGTAGTTAAAATTGCTCTATTAATTAATGAGTATGTATTTTGAGAAAATATGTTGAAGTTTGGATAGACAGTTGTAATTAATTGATTTATGGATTCTTCTTCATTTGTATAGCAAAGAAGCAATGCTTGAGAGGTGTGAATACTTTCATTTTTAACTGTGTTTTCTGTTCCATTACCTATGCGAAGAAGGTACTTGCTAAAATCAGGATCTAATCTTGCTCTCATGTTTTCCTTCAATTTTAATTTCTGCAGATGAGGCCAAATATAAGATTTTATAAGGCTAGCTTCGATAAAGTCTGATTTTGACCCTTTTACAACTACCGGAAGAACTTGCCTAAAATCACCACCAAATACCATCACTTTTGACCCAAATAATTCAGAGTTATCCATTAGGTCTCTAAGCAAACGATCTACTCCCTCAATTCCTGCTCTATGTGTCATAGGCGCTTCATCCCAAATGATCAATTTGGCTTGCTGTAATAACTTTGCCAATGAGCTTTGTTTGCTTACTTTGCACATGTTGTTAGGATTCATGTCTAAAGGAATTTTAAATCGTGAGTGGGCTGTTCTACCTCCAGGTAAGATAGAAGCAGCTACTCCACAAGAGGCCGTTGCCAAAGCTATACATCCCTTTGATCTAACTGCAGCTAGTAGCGCACAGTACAAGAATGTTTTCCCTGTTCCCCCAGGCCCATCAATAAAGAAACTCCCTTTGCAGTGTACAAAAACAGCATCTATGATAGTATCAAATGCTACTTTTTGATCTTTATTTAATTTAGAGATAGCAGCAATATCTTCTTCATTGACTTTAAAGTTTAGCTCAGAATTTGTGTCTCTTGTACCTCCATCCATTTCATCAAACTTTAAGATTTGTGGTACTAATCCATACATATTAATGATTTTTCCCATTGACTCTAAAAACTTGCTAATCTCATAGAGAACTTTATGTTGGACCTGATCGTTTGACAAATTCAAAGTTCTATTGAAATCTTCTGACATAGATTCTTTGAATTTTAACCATAAACTTCTTGGATCAGTAGGAGTGAAGTAAACTAATAGAGTAGCAAATAGTCTTCTAAAGCTATATGGCATGTGGTATAAAGCTACTTCTTCTAGGCACTGCTCTTGAGGGTTATTGGATTCAAATAATCCTCTCATTATTACTGCTTCTGTAAAGGTTTTAACATAAACACCATCGACAGTTTTCAGGTCATCAAATGATGTTGGCCCTTTTACATTCAATAACAATAATCTTAAGAAGTACCTCTCACCCTCACTTGGATTTGCTGTAACAATTCGGCCTATTGAACCTCTTTGTTGCCTAATATCCCATATGCGTTTACCAAGTTTCCACACAAAATGTTCAGGAAATTCTTTGTATGTGCATTTCAATGTTTTGGCTCTCTCATCAGTAGCATTCATATGAAAAAATTCAGTTAGCATACTTTTCTTAGCAAATTTACTTTTCAAAAGATCTCCAAGATCAGCATCATCTTTGAAGGTCAGAGATTGGTAATCAAGATGTAGCTGAAGGTTAATGACAGCAGGATGTGTTTCAAATAAGAGAAATCTGTAAATTCGCCAAATGGCTTCAATAGGAGAAACCCATCTTGCTGATTGGTACTCCTTAATTTCATCTATCTCTTTAGATTTGTCATCTGAATTCACAGCAAAGTATATTTTATCATGTCCCTTATATATGTACTTATAAGTATACTTGACTACCTTTATTGTTGAGCAAATTTCAACATTCATATGGCAATTGAATTTTGCTAACAAGTAAGGATTATATGGAACCATCCATCTATTATCCAATTCATGGCCTCGAACTTTTACCTTTTCTCCATTGCTCCTCCGCCTATATGTTGGATAAGAATTTTCATATTGTGTAGTCTTTTCTGCCCACTGTTTAGGATAATGATTTTTGCATTTTTTAACTATTGTACCTTGCATACACACATTATCTGCATTTTTGTCGCCACAAGGACCATGCATCATGTGTTTGCGAACCATTTTAAACAAGTGTGGATACTCTTTTTTGTCAGGAATCTCAGCAGAAACTATGTGATTATAGGATTCCATTGAATATAATTTAACGTTGGGTGTAAAATTATTAAGAAATGTGCATGCGACAACCCACGTTTTGGAATTCAACAACATAGGTGTAAGCAGCTACTTTACCCAATACCTCTTTTTTAAACAACTCTTCTTTTAAAATTTCTAATTTGACATGAAAAACTCTAGCAGAAAGATCAACACGGTTTTGAGACTCATCAGTGGGCAGTAAGTTTTCTTTGATTTCTGGCCATGATTGGTTACAAGTTATTGTTAAAAAAATGTTAAGTTTTCCGAATTTTTGAACTAAGGCCATATCTTCTTTTCATATCACGAGGACCTCCTATAAAAGATGCTGGCAAAATTACTCGTTGCCCTACTTTTGAACCTCTACATTGGCCCTCAACTACAGAATCCATGACACCCTGTAATTGTTCAGTCCTAATTTGTTGTTGCCTATGCCGGAAAAAATCAAGCCTTTGACTCTCAATTTTTACGTACATGTCCACTACATACTGTTGAAATGCACGGGCAGTATTAAGAATACTTGGTTTATTTTTCTCCCTCATCTGGAACCTATATGCATAGTATTCACGCATGGACACATTCTCCTTTGAATTCTCAAAGTTTTTGAAAGCTGTTTCAAAAAATTTTAAGCTTCAATTTACATTTGGTAAACTAAAATTGTATTCATAAAATTTGTATTATATTTAAAAACAACTAACCTTTCTCTTCTGATTCTATTATATCTTCGGCAGATCTGAAGCTTGTTAAATTTGCAGTCTGCTGATGATTTCTAACTGACCTTTTCCTTTTTTTTGGATTACCAGTGCTAGATCTTTGAATTCTAGGTTGCCACCCTGTTTCGCCAAAGGGAAATAGAAGTGGATACTGCAATGGATCATAACAGCTATAGTAATATTGAATTCTACAGCTTTGACCCTCTTTTGTGTATACTTGAATGTGTCTAGCATAGCTGTCCTGTGAGTTTTCACCTTCAACCCACAGTGCAGCTACTTGGGATACTGTTGGCTTGTTAAAGACTCGCTGATCAGTTTGACAGTAAGATTTCAAGACTATTTGATAATTGTCCAAGTCTGGAACATGTCTCAGGCTTCGGAAAAAGCAAAGCATAAGGGTTACTTTTCATGAGTTTCACCACTATGCTCTCAATTAGTTTTGTTGAAAAAGCCAATCAATTTGCGATTTCATGTTCAGTATCATGAAAGTATAACTGCAAAAACATTCCTGATCCTTCATGGGGAATCAATTGATTTATAAAATGATACGTTTGGCCCTGAATTTTAAAAGTATATATTCTGTTTCTTCTTTGGCAAAGCGATTTATCATAGTTAACTCCAAAAGAGGTGAAAGCGAACATACAATTGTATGTTCTTACATAGGTTCTGAAACAAATTGCTTCTTCAGTTTCACTAGTAAATAGCTCTATTAATATGTCTGGCATTTTATTCTCTTCTAAGACTACTTCTCCATCAGAGCAACAAAAGTTTGCAGACTCAGAATAAATTTTTTTAGCTCCACAGTACTTGCAATTCTGTTGTTCTGGTAATCTATCAGCTTCCAAGCTTATCGAAGATAATGCCTCAATTCCCTTCACCACCTTTTTACGTTGTTTGCGTACCTTGTTTTGTTTCCTAATCGAAGCATTTTGGTCTTCCCCACAGCTTTTAACTACATGAATTGATTAAAAATGTCATTAATATGGTTTATAATATGTTGAAGTTTTACAACTTGTTTTATTATGTAGAAGGAATAAACCTGAATTCTATTTACACTTTCGTCTTGACATATGTTTAGCTTCTCTTGAACGTTTAGCCTCAACTGAATATCCTATATGTGCAACTTTAAAACATTATTATATACAAAGTTGTTATTATATATGAGGTCAATGGGATCGCCACTGTTATATGATCAACAATGGTGATCAGTTTTTAACTAACCTGTTAGATCCTCCATTGCTTCAGAAAGCAAGCTATAGCAGGAGTTGCAGATGGGTGGTTGGTCTACAATATTGGCAAATAAGGTGATCGCTTTTAGCTAGTAGCTAAGGAGAAATCTAGGTTGGTAATGTTTGTTTCAAGAGGAAAGAATAATTAAACTTAGCAGTAGGAAACAGTAACTAAACCTAAAGATTGGGTCGCTTTAGAATGCTGACACTTTTTTACCCGTCGAGCTGTAGAAGTAGAACCTATACATTTTCCACAGGATGTTAACTAACATATTTGTAGGTCTCTTTTAATATATCTTTGGATATTTGTGAATTAAAAATATTTTTAATTCCATGTGGTTCACCTTTGTGATATGTTGAAAATTCTGAAACATGCTCCTTCTACCTTCGATTACCTTCAACTTTGTCTCCAGGAACTAAATAGATTGTGAAAATGTTATGCCTATATGACATCACAATAGCCTAAAGGAAAAGGGATTACAAAAATTACCTGCTTCACTGTGGTGCTTATGACCACAGTTAGGTTCCTGAATGCGAAAAGTTTGCTGTAACAGTTGCTTATTACTGGTGTGCTCATCATCTGAGCATAGAGATAGAGGAAAAGGTAGTTTAGTTTACAACCATACTTGTTGGGAGTTATTATAGAGGTAGGTGGGCCTCTAAATATTCACTATAATGTAGTATATACAGTGTGATACCTTTTTCTCTCAATACTAACAAGGAGGTAAAAGTAATCTTTGTCTTTTCTTTTTTACTTTTATAGGTATCACGGCGTTTTTTTCATTGGATTTCTTTCTGCTCCTCAGTTAAAGAGGCATATCTTTGTCTAGCCTTTTCGTTATGTCAAGCTTTTCGGTCGAACATTTTAGGAGGAGCAATGTTTCGATTCATAGTGGGTAGCTATGGATATGTAGGGTCAACTAAAAAAAGTGGTTGGAACTTGAGGTTTACACAAACTTGAACAATTCGAATGAATCCTAAGACACAAGCTTATTTGTAGTATACTTCAGCACAGATTCAGCCTACAAATATTAACCACTTTTTGCTACCGAATGAACTGCAGCTCTTTTAAAATAAGGAACAACTACAATACTAATTGCTTATGCTTTCATGTACATACACATGTCATGAAATCTATGAGCGATGAAAGAGCAAAAGATTTTTTAACTGCACCACATAATACTCAAATCCAATGTAAACAAAAGAAGATTGCCAAACAAGCATAAATTGTAAACTAACGGAGATTTCCAAGCAGGCATGAATTCAATGGTAAACACAGTCCACAAAATCATTTAAAAAAAAAACAAAACAGCTATTCCAGCAAGTTTGGAGAAAAGTAGAAAATGAACTAACCTTTTTCAAAAAGAAATCGATAAAACTTGATCTTGATGAGAAGAGTTTGAGCCTGCATGACAAAAAAAATAATTAACTTTGTATGAAAGGCCGGAACTAATAAACGGACGAAGGATGCAGATGAGAACAAACACAACAGGTCTAAGAAAGCATGGTAATTCTTTTTTGAAAGCAAAAGCCAAAATCAAATGGGCAAAATTACTTGTATACGAATCTCACCTCAATTCAAAGGAAATTCCTTATCGGCGACCAAACATATCACAGAGAAACAGCTATATGTAGCAACATATTTAACACCAACCAATCATAGAAGGAAAGGAGAGAAACGGAAGAAGATGGAAGGCTATGCGTGTAGCAAATGCGAAAGGAGGAGGAAAGCCATAGGTGGCAAACGTGGGGGAGCTAATACTTCATCTTGTGGCTGTTTAATAATTAGAGCCATTAAGAGGAATAAAGTGGAAGAAGAAGCAAATAAGCGGAAACCAGACCTAATCGGCCAAGGAATTAAACAAACCCAACATAATAAGAGGAACAGAAACTGACATGGGTGGCAAACATGGAGAAATTAAGAGACCGTTTAACAGAGGGAGGTGAAACTGATGGAAGTTGAATTAAAAACCTCTCATGATAGTCATCACTAATCAACGGGGCTTCGGTGAAATTTGCAAAGGGGCAAATGAGAAAACGGTTTTGGGCGGCAGAGGAAGAGAAACAGGGGTCTGAGCATTTAATGTTAGATTTGATTACTGAACTGGTGGGGTCCCTTATTCAGTGCTTATTCAGTGCTGCGTAATTAAGTTTAGCACCGGCCACTTCAGGATTGGCGTACGAATGATTATACTGGTGCATTTTACTTAGGATTTAGTATTCTAGATATGGGCTCATTTGGTAATATGAGCCCCTAAGCAATTAAGAAACACTTATGGGACCCATCAAAATAATAAGAGGAGAGCAGATTACAATGGGTGATAACGTTGCAAGCATCATGGATAAAATAGTCATATTAACACCAACCATTGCATTAACAACTTGTACAATATCAGCTCAACATCTCTACCATGTAGAGGAAATTGACAACGATATCCAAAAAGGGCGGTTGAAACTTAAAGCTGAAATGCACAACGAAGATTTTCTTATATATGTATAGGACTTTAGATCTCATTTAGTCTACTTTACAACATACTTAGGCAATCAAGCATGGATTAATCTTCTATGTACTGACATTATATACACTTTCAGCATTAGATGCATGACACAAAATCCAAATTTGAATTTGAAACTTATTTTGTATATGTGTCATATATCCAACCGTAATAGTGTATACACTGTCAATGTATATAAGATTTATTCATAAAGTATTCAATTACACAGAAATTGATAAAAATTGATTAGATTCCTTTTCTAATTTAGTTATGTATATACTGGATCAATAAAAAAAAAGTTGGCTTTGTCGCTCTAAATTGTGATGCCAATTTTGTATATCTTATTGATGCATATTTACTGTGCCTTGTCAATGTTTCACAAACTGTCCAGTTGATTTTGTAACTTACTTGAGATTACATCGGGTTCCATTTCACCAATTGAAGAAAACTGATTACTTCTCGTTACTAATGAGCTACATAACACAATGTTTCAGCAAAAAACTAATCTAGACATCTATCACTAAAAAGAAAGAAACTTGCAATACCTTAAGCACATTGTCACTAATTTTCCTTTTTATCGTACATTATATGGAATGACTATATGCGTTTTACTTGTTTTCAGCTGATACCTTCTCATCGACTTGAAATGAGTTTATACTAAATTAATTTGCAACATTTTAAACATTTGACAGGTACCAACCAACAAATTGCTAATACTTAGTGCACCTCAATCAGAACCTACTTACGTACTAACAATTATAATGTTCAATCATATGATATACGTTTCTTCAGTTACCTCTCTACATGATCAATTTATATAGATTTGTGTAACATACAAGTTGAAACTAACTTTTTATAGCATACTCAATAACAGTTTCAATTGTATAGATTTGTGGAAACCAATTACATTCTGTTACTAATGTCTAATATGTTACATATATGCTTGTTAAATAAAATAATACTCTTAAACTACTGAACTATGTTTTTTTGGATTTTGACTATTCAACTTGCAAGCACAAAGTTTACAGCAATTAGATAGAAGGAAAAGACATTTTAATATGTTTTGTCATACTTGCCTAATCAGTGGATCAAAGTCTTTTGCAATGGCCAGTAGCCGAAAACCCTTAACTAACACGGCATTTGAGCCCAGCTAACTCCTATTGATGTTTTTCCAATCAGCTTTGCCAGCTGTTGCAGAGTTCATTAATCTCGGACCATGCAATGGCATTGCAGTTAAGAAGAAACATCAAGTTCTCATTAGCTGGAAGCCTCCAGCTCCAAATTTCCTTACGCTGAACATGGATGGGACTTCCCATCCCAGGTGGACTACATTCGAAATCACTTGGGTGACCGGGTAGGAGGATTCTGTAGGAAGCTTGGATGGGCTATACACAATAGCTGAAATTTGGGCCGTAACTGATGGGCTTGACTCAGCCTAATCACTCAACATCACCCACCTGCAAATTGAGTTAGATACCAAAGTAATTGTGGATTTGTTTACGAATCATCACTCCCAAACTCGTGAACTTTCGGCTTTAATTTGCGGGGTCCTCGTGGACAGCTTCTAGGCCACTTCTATTAGACATCTCCACTAGGAGGCAAACTAGTCTTTTTGGCAAAAATGGGTGTTGAAACTATCGAAGAATTTTTGTCTTTTCCATCCAAACCCAATTCTTTATCTGGTTTGTTAGACTTAGGCTCTGGGGGCCCTTGGCTGCCTCGGTGTGTAAACTCAATGATTGTGTTAAAAAAAGGTATTATTCTAAAATTTTTTCAAAAGAGGAAGGTGGAGATTTAAGAAACGGTGAGGAGGAAAAGGAATTGAACCTAGAACCTCTACGCCCTAAAGCCTCAACTTTTGCAATAAAAAGATTTTTAAAAATTTCATCTCAAAATTAAACTTTTTTTAGATAGAGGGAAATATCCTACTTATTTCATGTGATAAGGGGAAAAATAAATAAAAACTATTACTATAAATTTAACTACGAAGATTCTAGTAAAGGTTTAAAATGCTCGGATAGCATACTGGCATAGTATTTTAAAGAACAACTCCAAAAGTTATGAAAGCCAACTCTACCCTTTTTCTCTCCTTCTTGGGCATTGCCGACCTAAAAAATGTATACTCGTATAGAAGAAGAAATATAGCAACTAACAGAAAAGCGCAACTGTACACGCATTTTATTTGACACTATCTAGAATTTTATACTGACAAAAGGAAAAATGTACGAATTTCCAAGCCGTTAATATATTTTCATTTTTCAATAATAATTTTATTTACATTTCCACTTATCATGTGAAACGAACGGGATATATCACTCAATCTAAAAAAGGTGTAATTATGGACGAAATTTAAGTAGACCCATATACACAAATATATTTTTTTATTATTCTGTCAAGGATGTTGATGTTTTTTAAATGTTTGTCCTAGATGATACGAAATATTGAAATTAACTATGGCATTTGGAACAACCAGTCAAATTTAAGGGCAAAAAAAATAGAACTGATGCTAGGAGGTACAATGTGTAAATTCTACTCCCTCCGTCCCATTGAAGTTGTCATACTTTCCTTTTTTATCTGTCCCAAAATAATTATCACATACTCAAAATAGAAATCTTGTTTACATCCAATTTCAACATTTACCCTCTTAAAATATGGGTCCTACAACTTTAATTCAAAAGTCAATGTAAAAAGGAAGCACCACAATTTGGTGCATGAAAGACACCCCCAAATGTGTGCCATGCGTTTGTTGATACGTGCTTTTTGGTCATGGATTTTTGAGTTAAACAAAATAGATAGGCCCCACACCAATAAATTTCTTGCATAACTTTCTTTGTATGCATTACACGTCGGAGGGCAAAGGTAGAAAGTGAGACAAAAGTTGCAAGATTCGGTGCACTGTTAATAAAAATCACAACTTCCCAAGTGTGACAAATTTATCGGGACGGAGGGAGTATATCTCAAGTGAATTTATTAGTGATTAACCCTTATGGGTACAAGTATTATTCGATATTTCTGTTATAAAATCTTAGAACTGACTAACAATTTTGTGGTTCAAGCGAGAAAAGATTAACATTAGGACATTAAATGCAAAAAATGATTATATCTTAGCGGGTTTTTTTAATTAACTTTAAAATTTATGAGTACAACAAAATCAACAAAATTATATGATTGTATTAGGCATGTCAATGGATGGGTTTTACCCAAATCCAACCCAGACCCAATATATTTGGATAGGGTCTAGATTTAATTTCTCAAGTTTAGACCCTACCCAGACCTAGACCCTATGAGAAAGTCATGGATCTGGGTAGGGTCTGGTTTCTAGAATCCATATCCAAATTCAAACCCATACCAGACTCTATCCAAACCCATATATATATTTAATTAAATAATATATATTAGTAAATTTATAAAATAATCTAATATTTTATAGCTACTGGATCAAATGCAGTAAGATTTTGCGATATCAGAATCTGCATTTAGTATTGGTGGTTGAGTGATTGATGAGACTCATTTTAAATTGCTTCCAGGTATGGTTGAAACATTAGTAACTACTGATAATTGAATTGAATAAAAAAAAGGAGTAAGTGTTTTTTTTTTGTGTGGTGGAAAACATGTTCCTGATCCACTATCTTTTTTTAAAGTAAATTTTAGACTTTATTCATGTAAAGGTCCAACACAGGACATAGGAGCACAATGTTCTAAGCGCTAGGAAATGGTTCTCCTCTCACAACTCTCCTCCCCCTCCTAATAGCTGGGACTCCCAACTGATCTAGTTGAATTGCCCCCCTGACCGGCACTGGAGCTGCCTGTAGGTTGTCATAAATCCGAAGCTGGTCCTGGGTATGCGTGATCCCCACATTAGCCAATGCATCTGCTACTTTGTTCATCTCTTGAACATAGTGCGAAAACCTATCCACCTCCGTAACCATTTGCCATATCTGCTCTACCTCCACCCAGACATGCCACGGACATTGAAGCCGCCGTTGTAAAACGCTCACTAAAATCGCAGAGTCCGATTGCACAAAAATGTGGCCACTCCTCGTCCATTGCACAACCGAAGTCCCATTAACAGCGCCAGAACCTCTGCCCGTAAGCAGGTTTGCTCACCAAGAAAAACTGAGAACGCAAAAACTAGTTGACCATCGGAATCCCTGATCACTCCACCTCCACCCCTTTGAAACACCCATCAGTGTTGAATGTCAACTGCCCAGTCGTACTTGGCTTCCACCCCACAATGATGAACCCATACCTGGGGGGAGGGAGTTTGGCAATTGTGTCACACATCTCCGGAAAAGCACTTGCATTTATCACTCGTGTAAATTGAATCTCGAACACTGCTTTCATATCCCTGAAAATCGCCTGGCAGACCTCTTGACTCCGCAGCTTCACTCCGTAAAAAACTGCTCTATTTCTCGCTTTCCAAATATTCCAGCATATCTAGCTGGGCAATCTGGCAAACACAAATCTCCATTCTTCGGACGTAGCCCCCAACAGCCACCAACTCAGGAGGCATGCCCTTAAATTTTGAGAATGAGGAGTGACCTCACAAATTGCATTGAAGAAGCTCTAAACCTCCAACACTAGTCGTCCAGTGAAAAAGACGATTGAACTGGAAAAAGACATGTTCAATCATCTCCGCCTCAGTTGCAGCACAGCAGAAACACTTGGACTGCAATTGGAACCCTATCGTGCATAAAACCTCATCCAACGGCAACCTTCTTCTCAGTAGCTGCAGCATGAAAAATGAGACCTTCAGCGGGAGATTTGAGTCCCAAATGTGAGAGTAGACGATGGACCTATGATTAACCTGTCTGACCTCCTGATATGCTGAGGATAGGGTGAACTACCCGGACGTTGTTGGCATCTAGATTACCTCCGCGTCCTGCACCTCTCCCAGGGTCGGCTTCCTCATGACAGAGGATGCGATGTCTGATGGCAGCACCTGTCCCAACCACTGGATATCCCACTTCCCCTGCACTATGCAGTCCCCAAAGGACCAGTTAGGTCGCACAGGCACTCTCAAATACAACGTCCCACTGCCTAACCAGTTATTATACCAAAAGTTACATGGCCCCTTGTGAATCAACCAAAGCATGGATAACTCCGCCTGTCCACTAACATTGACCATCCGCCTCCAAGTCGCTAAAGTAGATACCCGAATATCCGCCTGACACGGGTGGAGGCCATTGCAATATTTTGTGTGCATAAACCTAACCTCGAGGGACAATCCCGTTCGAAATGCCCACCATAGCTTGCATGAGAAAGCCGTATATATGTCCCTAAGCCTTTGAAATCCAGCTCCACCTTCGTCTACTGGATAACATAGGTGGGACCAGCAAATCCAATGCCATTTAGGTTCCCCGCCATTAGATCCCCATAGAAAGTTGGAGCAGACCCGCTCGATGATTCGAAAGACTGATTCTGGCATCACAACAGCAGACAGGAGATGTATTGGAATCGCCAATAGCACATGCTGGATTAAAACGATCCTTCCCCCAAGAGAGAGAAACTTCAATTTCCAAGAGAGGACTCTTCCCATGATGGCTTGACACACCTTCCCATAATGTGTGATCTTGCTTCTACCGCAGTATAAAGGATACCCTAAGTATCTCACCGGGAAGGATTGCCTAGAGAAGCCAGTCAAACGCTCTACTACCCTTCGACGAGCTGTGAACGTGGACGGATGCATGAGATATCCACATTTCTAGACATTGATGAGTTGTCCAGACGCTCTCTGATAACTGTCTAATACACCTATGATCTCCTTTAATGCAGTCGAGGATCCATTTGCAAAAATGCGCACATCATCAGCGATCGCTAAGTGGGTGACAGACGGGCAGCCCCTCGGAACTTTGAATCCCCTAAACCCAGGCTGCATAGCCATATCATTAAGGCCCCGTGACAAGACCTCAGCTCCAATAACAAATAGCGAAGGAGAAAGGGGATCCCCCTGCCGCAAACCTCTACTAAATTTAAAAAATCCATGTGAAGCTCCATTAATAAGAACTGAAAACTAGACATTCGACACCAGGCGCCATACCATGTCAATAAAGCGTTCCCCAAAGTCAAACTTACGCAGGACATTGACAAGAAAAATCTAGTCGACCCGGTCGTAGGCTTTTGACATATCCATTTTGAAAGCAACATTGCCTCCCCTAGTCTTTTTCCCAATACCCGTGATAATCTCTTGGGCCAGTAAGAGGTTCTCAGTGATATTTCGACCCTTAACAAATCCAGTTTGCTAGGGTGACACGACTCTAAGAAGAAGCGTTGCCACCCTATCCGCCAAGATGCGAGATATCACTTTATTAAAAAAATTACACAAACTAATTGGACGGAATTGCAAAAAATCCTGAGTGTTCGAGACCTTTGGAATAAGGACGATGGATGTAGAGGTCGTAAAACGAGGTAACTCGGCCCCACAAAAGAAACTCAGTACCCCATTGTACACATCCAGAGCCAGAATATCTCACGCAAAAGAAAAGAACTTACCAGTAAAGCCATCTAGGCCAGCCGCACTATCCTCGTCCATCTCAAGAACCGCTCGCTTTACCTCTTCCATTGAAGGGTACTTCTCCAAGATCCCATTATCCTCCGGTGTGACGAGACTTGGAATAAGCTGCAGCATCTTTAACTCTGCTCTATTGAAGGCCGAGAACAAATCTGAGAAGTAATTGATAGCTACAGACGCAATGCCCTCTGTGACGCCCCCACTTCTCCCTAAGGCGAACCAAAGGGTATCCGTGGGACGCCTGCCTAACTCTCGCCAGGACTCAAGCAATTTCATTCAAGCTTATTACCGGACCACACAAAACAGGTCAATAGCTTAGATACAACAAATGCGGAAGCGTTCAAACTTAACATAGTCATCCATTATCCAACCCACGCGTAGGTATACAAAATACATCATGAATCCCAAATACACATTACGCCCTAAAAGTTACATTTCAATTCCAAAAGTACAATCCAAGACCAAGGGCATAACCAAAAGTAATAGAAAATCCTAAACAAAAGTACATCAGGAGGGTTTCTCCATTTCACCTCCGAGTTCAAACCTGTTAAGGAAAACAAATCTACAGGGTGAGCAAAACGCTCGTGAGGCCAAGAACACACATGCAGACACATAGCTCAGGTAACAAGCCCAAGTAACAATTCAAGTAATAATTTGCAAGTAATTAATAATGCCAACAAAATGTAACCAAAAACAATTCAAGGATATGGTAACTCTCAGGAGCTAAGTTCCACATTTTGCCAATGTCATTCGTATATCTCCCCGCGATGACTCTCCGTCAACCGGGTTGATATTTCATATCCGTAGTTCACCACTTACTCCTCATCCGTCCACCATACACCGCTTCGGGCCCGCACGACATTTATAAGGCGATATTTCACGAGTATGCCAAGCGAGATCTCTCAATAGATCAAGCTTATCATGTGAATCTCATGGCTCACCGAGGTTCCCGACCAAGCCCATGCCGGCTCGAGTTTCAAGGTCGGCATATGAGTTTGGGCGTCCCCCATGTATCATGTAAGTGTCAAAGAGATTCACTCCAACGACGTATGCAATCACCGCATACCATGTCATGTATTCAGGCATTTGACATATTTAAGCATGTATTTCAGGTCATGTAAACCAGGCAAATCATGTTAAGCATGAGTCATTTGTTTCAAATGAGTACGAGTGCGATTAAGTACACACTCGACTCCATTTTTCAAAACCAACTAGGCTAAACATGTAATCAGGTAAGCCAAGCATGAATCAAGACCATAGAGTTCAAGTAATCATACACTTGACACTCACCAAGTTACGCAAGCAAGTAAGTTGGATTGAGAGTTCAAACTTCCATGGTGGGGTCCTCTTGGAGGTCCTCGTGCGTGCCTGAACATCGAATAGAAGACAATTTCTATAAGTCCCCAAGTGGCGAGAAAGATTGAACACGAGTAGGGTTCGGAAATATTTTGGAAATTTCGTTTGGGTTTGTCTTTGAAGTCGGATTCGCAAAAAGGTGAAAGACTCGAGTAAAATCGGATTATTATCCTTAGAATCATTGGTTGGAAATGAGTACGAGCGAAACGATTGCAAAACGAACGATCAAAATCCGAAGTGGGCTGGCCACGTCACAATCCGGCCAGAACCTGGCCGGATTGGAGGTAGTGGCTAACCTCCCTTTATTTTTTTTCAAATTTCACCACTAATCCGGCCGATAATTCTGGCCGGATTCAAGGCCGGATTCTGGTAGAATAGTTCCCGCGCGGGTTTCTTTTGAAATTCCAGAATTTTTGATTTTTGGTAAAATCTTTGAAAAATCATAACTTCTTTTCTACTAGTCGAAACTTGATAAATTTGGTACCGTTGGAATCGTCTTCCAAAGTACTAAAAGTCCTTAGAAGACACTGTTCTATGAATCTAAGTGGAAGGTATTCAAAAATGAGCCTAAAGTTGCTGTTCCAGATCACCAGGATTGAGCCGGGTTGGTTTTTCGCTAACTTTGGAAATTCGGCAGAATTCACTCGTTGCAAACCAGCCCTTGAAACTTATAACTCAATTAGAGGTGCAAGTAAGGTTTAGGACAGAATAAGTGGATATGAGAATCGGAGTTTCGAGCACCAAGATATGGTAGCTCAAAATTGGAAAAAATTCAAGACTGTTGAACAATTTCCAGATTTGGGTTTCCGACTTTGGACCTTTAGTTAAGTATCGAAACAGACTTGGATTGGTACCAAATTTTGTATTATAGTACTCCTATATGAAGGGTATCTCTCTATCAAATTTCGTGGAAAAATACCTTCAGAAAGGTGGTTAACCAATCAACCAAAGTTTTGAAATTACTAAGGCAAAACTGCCTTTAACTCTATTTCTCTCCGTTTCCAAACATTTGGCTAAGGAAAACCTCCAAACTTGGTCCATTTGTGTAGGAAAAGTCTAAAGAACATACATGGTACATTTGGTAGGTGTTTAGTACCAAGAAATTCGTTTAGTAAGACCACAACAAGTCTTACATCAAATCTGTCCAAATCCAAGGGTTTTCAAGAACAGGGCAGTCACCGTATTTTGATCATAACTCACTCAATTTAACTCGGAATTGAGCATGGTTGATAGTGTTGGAAAATACATTCATAGGGCTATAATTTCACAGAAGAAATCATTTTATGTTTCAGCATGAAACTGGCTCAAAATTAAGCCTAAAGTTGCAGCATCATCAAATCATTTCAGCAGAACAGAGAAACAGGGTAGCCTTCTTAAAATGATTGGTTTGGCTCACACACTTGGAACCAAAATATGCATTTTATACTGTTGGAAAGGTGTGGATGTCTAGTTTCAAATGCCACTGACGGCACTCGATTTCGACGTCGAAGGACAAAGTTACGGCCTAAACACTATCGCTGGACAGAGCTACACGAGAACAGTTTTCCAGCTAGACTAGTTTCACAAAGAAATTCATTTGCCCAACCAAACCTTAATATTTTCCAATGAAAATTTTTACACAACTAATACAACACATAAAAATTATATTCAATCCATTAAATCATCAAAATTTGGCCTTAAAATAACCGAACAAGGCAGGGGCAGAATCGGAATTTTTCTATCCCATGAGTTCCTTGAGGTTTCTACTAATTATACTCCATTAATCCACCATTTCAAACACTAAACCAACATTATAACACAGCATCAATCACCATATCAGCCATCAAGACAGAGGTGGGAGTTCATAGAGCCCACCTTCCATTTTTTCAACAACAACCACAACCCATAAGAAATTAAGAGCTAAAAGATATACTAGAACTTCCAAAAATTGAAGTTAGAAGGCTGGATTATGACTTACTCTAGTTGATGTTCAAGTCAGAAATTCAGTCCCTCCTTACTCCTAAGTGAGCCGTGAAAAGCCTCCCCTTTTTAGCTAGATATGAACTCCAAGGCTTAGGCTAAGTAGTGCTAAAATTTGAGAAGATTTGGTGGTGATTTGAGTGAGTTTTGTAGAGGAAATGTTGGAAAGTTTTCGGTTGTTCCTTTGCTGTCTGCTAGCCGGCCATGGAAGCTTAGAGAAATGAAATGTTTGGTCTGACCCTTTGGCATACAAGGAACGCTGAACGTCTAATAGTTTAAGTGCGCAAAAGTCAATTTGCAAATAGTGCGCATAAGCGCGCGTTTTGTGCTCGATTTCTCTTAAGTTTGTTGCACTAGTGCACTAAACCTCTAAGGTATTTACATTCATATAAATATTATTCATTCTTAATTGTTCCAAAATAATGGTCTAAAGTCCCTCAATTAAGCGCGCACGTGAAAACATGTATTTCCAATTTAGGCGCGATAAAATGAAACCTTCGAGAAATTCTTATAACGATCGTACCACTACTATCGCTTGAGTACTTAGGCCTAAAGTTACCTATTTTGGACCATTGTACCTATCTCCAAATTTTCGAGCTTATTGTCGCGCCCCATTTTTATAAGAAAAATAAATAAATAGCTTAAAAAGTGAATTTTTGATTTGAAAAATGATTTTTGATTTACAAAGAAAGTGGGTCTAAATGGGACTTGAAAATGCGACGATTTGACCCAAAATATAGTTTAAAAAGGGTTTTCAAATAAAAATCAGAGTCGCCACTTGGTATAGAGTTAAGGTGTACCAAGTCACCTAAAAATGAATTTTTTTAAAGGAAAAAGATAGAAAAGAAACCCCTTTTAAACGACTCCTAGTCTACGTAAACCAACGAAAAAGGTTCGGGAGTCACATTTGACGAAGGGGAAGGCAAGGATGAAATCCAAGGCACCCCTTCGACTTAGCCAAGGCTAGTTGTGTGATTTAGTCAAAGAGTTTCTTGTTTTAACCAAAGCATTTATCACATTTGGATGCACTATATGAATGCAAAACCTAGACCTAGGGGGACATCGGGGGGCAAAATTTATCTTCAAAACTTGAGTGGTGCCAATCACATTAGTTGTGATGCCCAATAGTGACTCTTTGGAGAGGTCACAAATAATGCAAAAATACGAGACTCTAAGAAGAGGAAAAGAATAAAATAATTATAGAAATATACATGTCTTAAAGGAATGCATCATGTCGGGTACGGGGGACTAATGTTCGTGACTCAATTTTCCCTTTTAATAGAGGGAATACGAGCGTGCTAAGGCTAGCAAAGCCAAACTCCTCCATATCCCATATCCAAGGGGTTTTCCCTAACCTAATCAAGCAAATGATTTAACCTAATTCTAATGCTTATATGAAATGCAAGTCTAATGTCATGTTTCATACAAAAGGGGCGAGTAATATACATATAAGGGAGAATATGGGGGAAGGGGTATATGTATATAAGAAAAGAGTCAGGCAATATGGTGAAAGAGGCCCTAAAAAACAAAGATATGCGTGAGATGAAGTGATCACACAATCATGCAATCATGATCTAACGCGCGAAGGGCTCCTAAGGGTCTAGCGTTGGACTAGCCCATATCCACGCTCTCTCACAAGCATTGGACTTGCAAGAGCTCGAAGGGACAACCATGACTAGCATTGGACTAGCCACGGTTACGTGCATTTGCATCATCATACACATATATGAGTAATGTGCATAATTAAAGCAAGTAGACATGTGAGCACGTAATTCACATAACACATAAGCATGCATATCTAGATGTCAAACCCTAAGAAAGCAATTAAACACATAGCACATACGCATGCAAATCACACAAGGAAAAAACGAAGAAAACCTAACTATTACATTAGGAGGGGGAAGCCTACTACAGTCTAAGAGGGGAAACGGAAATAAAATAAATAAAATAATAACCTAGTTATTACAATTTTGGCATTCGAGTGCCTTTCAAATGATCGAAATTGAAAATAACTATACAAAACTAAAACAAATAAAATGGATAAATAAATAAAATGAAAACATTCAAAAGGCATGCAATTAAGCACATAAATCACATAGACACATAGGGTCAAATAAGGTGGAAATAAGGGATAGAGTGTACCTCCCTTGCAATGGTATTCAAATGAAGGAAAAATAGCTTCAAAACAATAAAAGGGTCAAGGCGCCAATTTAATGGTGAATAAAGAGATAAATGTAAATCATGACACTAATTGAACTCAAATAGTCTCAAATATCAAAATTGCTTAAGGGAAATGCCATTAGAATCGAATGAATCATTATGTACATCAATCAAGCCATTAAAATCCCAAGGATAAATGCCCAGAGTACAAAATGGTGGTTAGTGCCCAACTAAAAACAAAAGCCCTGAAAAATCAAGTTGTGGGACTCAAATGCAAATGAGGTAGGACCTTATTGCAAGAAATTAACACATAATTGGGCCTTTGTGAAGCAAGAGGAGACCTGAGGGGTCAAAGTGCAATTTTTGGGAACCTTTTCATGCAACCCATGCAATCCACGAAGGAAAGAAAAAAAACAAGCTTCTGCAACATAAGCTTTCAACAACCGAAACAAAACTCGGATGCGCAACTTGTTTTTTAAGTTCAGATTTCAAACCCAAACACAAAGCTTTAAACTAGGCAGCAAACTACATAATCACCATCATCCAAACAGGCAGAAAAATTAGAAGAATCTCATGCGAAATTCTGGAAAAAAATGCAGACATTTGAAGAACAAAACTGCTGCAACTCTCTCAATTTTCTTATTCAAGCAACCAGGATTAGAGCTATTCATTTTATCACGAGCAAGACGATTTATACACAATCAAATTATTCCTGTGAGATAGGCAAATGAATCCAAACCAAAAATCAAAACAACTAGTTTACTTGGTTCAAGCATAACAGAAACAAGAGACCGAGAATAAGTAACATCAAAACTACATTTTTGCTTGCTAGTTTCTGGTTTGAGGAGAATTTCCTTTTGCAAAGGAAAACATTTCCATTACGCACCCACTACCATGCTAAACCCAGAGTAAGGGAACTGACAAATGCAACCCAGGAAAAGCAAATGAATCCTAAAAGGTAAGCAAGCTAAAAAACTTCAGCAACTCAAGAAGAAAAAGAATCTGTTCGCACGGCTGCATCATGATCAAGAGTGACTCTCGGCTCCTTTAACTCTGATGTACTAACCTAGAAATGACTCAATACAAATCATAATATATTCCAGCACAAAAACCTGGAATGAAGGGGAGAGGGTAGATTCAACAAGGCACATCACTCCAGCATCCAAACAAGCAAGAAACATAGAAAGAATTGATACAAATTCTTGGAAAATTCATGCACAAGAGTACAACAGCAAGCTCGCAACACGGCTTTCACAGTTTCTGATATGATTTCTTTTCATCTGAACACCGCTAATGACTTAAACAACAAAGCCTTGGATTAAAGCAACAAGATTTCCAAACATTTTCTCACCTCTTGATCCCCCCCAAAATCCTTTGAGAAAGCAAGAACAGGTTTTAAAGAAACAGGTGCTAGAAATGAAATGAATGGAAAAGGCAGCAAGAAGAAAGTAACGAAGGAACGGAGAAAGAATTCCTTTCTTGTACATCCTAACCTCCCCTTTGGCCATGAGACAATGATGAAACCAGATTCATCAAAGTCCAACCATGAAATGAGGAGGAGCCGAAACATTTCCAGCCCAACACATGCACACATTCATTCTCATTTTCACAGCATTCAACGTCGGACAGATTTTCACTTTTTAAACCAAGACTAACAAGCTCCTCAATCAATACGCAAACAAACCCCAAACAAAACAAGCCAAACCAAAGCTTCAACCCAAGTCAGACGCAAGGTTAATGCATATTAACTTAGCAGAGACCCAGCAAATGAACCAAACCCAGTTTCAGCTTAGCAGGTTGGGTTTCACTTAACGATAGAAATGAAACAGAAAACAGGATAGAAAGTTACCTGTTCCACTGCCCTTAAAGTTGTACCCTCAGCAACAGGTGCGACGGCCGTAGAAGGAAAGCAGCAACAGAAACGGCAGCGCCACCGCCAAAACCAATTTCGACAATACGATCCTCGATGTTCCTCTTCTCACAGAGCTTGGCAAAGAACCTAGGCCAGTCGGGTTCCACAGTCATACTAGCATCCTTCACCAACGTAACGACCTCCTTCTTCCACTTGGCCGACGGAAGTTTCGGTCTTGTGTGGATATCCTCTGATGCCGCGGCCGCTTTACGTTCTTCCTTTCCTAGATTTCCTTTTCCTAAACCCTCAGTTCTCCTGTCGAAGCTTTTCTTCTCATGCTCACCGCTCTCCCTTTTTCTTCTTTCCCGAAGCTTTCTTGTCACCAAAACCCTAGCCGCCTCTTCCCTCTGTTTTTTCCTTCTCTCAAACCCCAGCTCTATCTATCTCACCTCCTCTCCAGCCGTCTCAGAACACTCCCTCTCGCTCCCCTCTCTTTTTTTTCTCCACTCTCTCTCGGCCGCTCCTCCTGTTTTTTCTTCTACTCTCCTTCTCGTTTCTTTCTAATTTCCTCGCTCAAGCAGCCGCCCCCTTTTTTCTCTTTTTTTTGCTCTTGATCCAAAACTCAGCCGCCACTGCCCTCTCTATTTCCCAGCCGTCTCCTTTCTCTCTTTTTTTCCGCTAGCCTCCCCCCCTTTTTTTTGGCTGCCCTTTTTCCTGTTTTTAAGGCACCCCCAAAACACTAAACCTAAGATGGAGGGCCAAGATCTCATACCCCAAAATGGTTTTTATCTCTCTTCCTCTTGTCCCCTTGATCTTTATAAACGAAATTTTTGAGTGAGCTGGACTTGTATGAGAGTACTTGGAGGAAAAAAGAATGCCACGGAAATGAAAAAATGGAATCAAATAGCCAGCTGCGATTTTTCTTTCTATAATATCCGAAGCCATGCAAAAAGAAATGAAGAAATGGAGTGAGTCCCTTTTTCTTTTTTTCTTTTTTTCTCTTTTTCCTTTCAATGAATTAATTAATACTAAAAATGTCCTAAAGGTAAAACTAAGAGACTAAAATGCAAAAATAAATGGATAATAATAAATAGAATAGAATAGTAATAAATAACGCTAAATTTAAAAAAGATTAATATCTAAAATTCCAAAATAATAAAAAAAATGAAAAAAAATAAATTCATGAGATTAATAAAATAAAAGTAGATGATAAAATAAAAAAATAAATTAAATTAAAAATTTGGTGTCTACAGTTTGGCCATCTTTGTCTGAGTTTTGAAAAAACTTGAGACAAAGAAGTAGACACCAAATACTTACCTGTGTTATTCGGCTGCAGCTACTCGAATGACTGTCATTATTGAAACGAGGACTGACCTCTTTAACAAAATTTTTTTTTAAAAAAAATGGGACTGACCCAAACAAGAAATCTAAAAGCGGGACTGACCCGAACAAGGTTTAAAATCGTGGGACTGGCCCGAACAAAATTAAAATCATGGGACTGACTCGAACAAAATTTAAAAGCGGGACTGACCCGAACAAGGTTTAAAATCGTGGGATTGGTCCGAACAAAATTAAAATCATGGGACTGACCCGAACAAGGTTTAAAATCGTGGGACTGGCCCGAACAAAATTAAAATCATGGGACTGACCCGAATAAAATTTAAAATCATGGGCCCGACCCGAATAAAATTTAAAATCATGGGACTGGCCCGAATAAAATTTTGTTCCAATTGGCTAGAGTTTTCAGACACGTTTTCACTTTTCACTAAACAAGCTTTTAAGAAAATAATTTTTGAATCGAGACACTTTAAAAATATAACGAAACTATAAATCCATGAACTTAGGTCTAATAAGGTTAGAAAATTTTATTCGTGGCAAAAATCCAAATAAATAATTAATTAAGCCAAAATTAGGGATTTTAAAATAATAGATTTTCGAGTCCTCACATCCTCTCCCCCTTAAGAAATTTCGTCCTCGAAATTTACCTTGATTGGTGAACAGGCCTGGATACTTTTCTCGAATTGCTTTTTCGACCTCCCAAGTTGCTTCCTCCAACCCATGGTTCTTCCAGAGGACCTTTACTAATGGTATCTGTTTATTCCTCAATTCCTTTACCTTCCTATCCAAAAGCTTAACCGGTTTCTCCTCATAGGTTAAGGTCTCATCAATCTCAACATTTTCCGGTTGCAGGACATGTGAAGGGTCCGGATGGTACTTCTTAAGCATAGATACATGAAATATATTATAAATTTGAGATAAACTCGGCGGTAATTCCAACTTATAGGCTACACTCCCCACACGTTGGATAATCTTGTAAGGTCCTACAAACCTTGGCTGTAACTTCTTTACTTTTCCAGACATCAAACTTGCTTTCAAAGATGTAATCTTGAGAAATACCAAATCTCTAACAGTAAACTCCAAATCCTTTCTTCAATTATCGGCATAACTCTTTTGGCGGCTCTGGGCAACCTGAATTCTCTGGCGTACCAACTTTACCTTTTCATTAGCTTCCTCAATCCAAGATACTGTGGTCGGATCTAGGATTTTCCGTTCACCTATTTCGTCCCAACAAATTGGAGACCTACATTTTCGACCATAAAGTGCCTCATACGGGGCCATCTGAATAGAAGAGTGGAAACTATTGTTGTAGGCAAATTCCACTAAAGTCAAAAACTTACTCCAATTTTCTCCAAAGTCCAGAACACAAGTCCTTAACATGTCCTCAAGTGTTTGAATTGTCCTCTCCGACTGTCCATCAGTCTGGGGATGATAGGTGGTACTAAAGTTCAACTTAGTCCCTAACACCTCTTGCATCTTTTGCCAGAACCTCGAAACAAATCTCGGATCCCTGTCGGACACGATACTCACGGGTATTCCATGCAACCTAATGATCTCATCCAAATACAATCTGGCCAACTTCTCCAATGGGTACTTCATGTTAATCGGTAGAAAATGGGCCGATTTGGTCAATCTATCCACTATTACCCAAATCGTATCATGGCCTCTCTGTGTTCTTGGTAATCCCGATACAAAATCCATAGTGATATTCTCCCATTTCCACTCAAGTATTTCTAGAGGTTGCAAAAGTCCTGATGGTTTCTGATGTTCGGCTTTAACCTGTTGACAAATTAAATAAATTCCCTCTTCATGTTCTCCCACCAATACAGACTCTTTAAGTTTTGGTACATTTTATTTCCTCCTGGATGTACCGTAAACTTTGATCGGTGCGCCTCTTCTAAGATTTCTCGTTTAAGCCCTTCATTCTTTGGCACAACTACTCGATTCCGAAACCTCAATATTCCATCTAACCCCAGATTAAAATCTGTCTTGTCTCCCATTTTAATCCTTTCCGCCCATTTTTACACTTCCGTGTCCTTTTCTTGAAATTCCTTAATGCGTTCCAATAAAGTGGAAGTTACTATAATATTCCCCAAAATTACCTTCCTTGGTTCCAATTGAGGATTCCAGTAACTCACTTCTTCCAATAATTGAAACTCCTTAATCATCAATCCAGTCATTTGTACTTGACGGCTCAAAGCATCGGCCACTACATTGGCCTTCCCAGGATGGTACTTAATAGTGCAATCATAGTTTTTCAAAAATTCCATCCATCTACGTTGCCTCAAATTCAGCTCTTTTTGAGAAAACAAGTACTTAAGGCTTTTGTGATCTGTAAAAACCTCGAATGTTACCCCGTACAGCTAATGTCTCCATTTCTTCAAAGTAAAGACCACAGCCGCTAACTCCAAATCATGAGTTGGGTAATTCCCTTCATGCGGTTTCAATTTCCTAGAGGCATATGCTATTACCTTGTCATTTTGCATTAAAACGCACCCCAGTCCTTCCTTAGAAACATCTGTGTAAACCACAAAACTATCCTTTCCGTTTGGTAAAGCTAACACAGGCGCTCTTGTCAATCGTCTTTTCAATTCCTGAAAACTTTCCTCACACTTAGACTCCATATAAACTTCCCATTTTTCTTGATCAATTCAGTCATGGGTCTAGCAATTTTCGAAAAATCCTGAATGAATCTCCGGTAATACCCTGCTAATCCAATAAAACTTCGAACCTAGGTAGGGTTTTCCGGTCGTTTCCATTTCGAAACATCTTCAACTTTAACTGGATCCACTTTAATCCCATCCCTAGAAATTATGTATCCCAAGAAAGTCACTTCTTTTAACCAGAATTCGCACTTGCTGAACTTAGCATACAATTGATGCTCCCTTAAGGTCTGCAAAACAACCCTCAAGTGATTCTCATGGTCTTTCACATTCTTGGAATACACCAAAATATCATCAATAAAGACCATCACAAATTGATCTAGATAAGGTTTAAAAACCCTATGCATTAAATCCATAAAAGCAGCAGGAGCATTTGTTAATCCAAATGGCATCACGGCAAACTCAAAATGCCCATATCTTGAGTTAAAAGCAGTCTTGGGTATGTCCTTCTCCAAAATCCTCAACTGATAATAACCTTGTCTCAAATCCAACTTAGAAAATACTACAGCTCCTTGCAATTGGTCAAATAATTCATCAATGTGGGGCAAAGGGTACTTATTCTTAATTGTAACATCATTCAAGCCTCTATAGTCTATACACAGCCTCAAACTTCCGTCTTTTTTCTTAACAAATAAAACTAGAGCTCCCCACGGTGAATCACTTTCCCGTACAAAACCCCGTTCTAACAAATCTTGTAATTGCAATTTCAACTCCTTCAATTCGGCTGGGGCCATTCGATATGGCGTCCTAGAAATAGGGGCTACTCCCGGAGTTACATCAATCTTAAAGGCTATTTCCCGTTCCGGGGGTAGAGACTCCAATTCTTCAGGAAAAACATCAGGAAAGTCTTTCACTACAGGCATGTCCTCCAAATTCACCTTATCACTAGGGGTGTTAATAAGAAAAGCCAAATATTCTTGAGCTCCTTTACTTAATAATTTTCTAGCCCGAATTCCTGAAATAAGTGCAGACGAAGCTAATTTACCCCTTACATCCAATTTCAAGGTTGCTTCTCCTGGAATACGCAACTCTACAATCTTCGTCCTACAGTTTAACTGAGCGTTATAACGGGCTAACCAATCCATCCCCAAGATTACATCGTATCCCATAATCGTCAATCCCATCAAATCAGCCAATAATTTTCGTTCCCCAATCCAAACTTCACAATCTTGATACACCAAGTTAGCAATTAGACTCTGATCCCCAGTAGGCGTTTTAACTTCAAGATCATATGGTAACTTAATTGGTTTCAAGTCTATCCCACTCATGAAATTAGGGTTTACAAAAGAATGTGTAGCACCTGGATCAATTAAAACCCTAACTAAACGGTGAAAGATTGGAATTGTACCTTCTACCATCTCAATTGCCTCAGGAACTTGTTGATAATCCAGTGCATAAACCCTGGCCGGTACTTTCGGTCGACTCCCTCCGGCACTGGTTTGCTTAGAGGCTGACTTTTCCAGTCTCTGGGTATCACCTCCCGTCTTCATTTTGTTTGGACAATTCGCGAGCTGGTGCTCAGTACTACCACAGGCCAAGCACTTCCCAGACTTCCTCCAACAGTCATTTTCAGAATGGTTGGGTTTTCCACAGTACCCACATGTAACTTGAGGGGCCACCGCTGAACCACTAGAAGGCGCTCTCCTAACCTGTGTCAGTCCACTACGACCTCCTCTAGATAAAGCTCCTCTCGAAGCTCCAACAGTCCTTGGTCCTCCCACTCCTCTTCCCATTTTGGAAGGCTGCGCACTTTTACTAGCTTGTCCAGAGGTATGGCTAGAAAAGTTCCATTTTCTGTTGTGGAAGTCTCTCACTTGAGATCTTGCACTCTCAACCCTCTGTACTTTTTCTAAAGCCTCCGTAAATGTAGAGATTTGGGCCGCCGCTAAGCCCTCCTGGATTTCCACATTAAGTCCCTGAACAAACCGTCTAATCCTCTTTCGTTCATTGACCACTAGCTCAGGGGCATACTTGGAAAGCTTAGTGAATTTCCCCTCGTACTCTGCTACGGTAAGGGTTCCTTGTTTCAACTTAATAAATTCATCCTCCCTCTTCTCTTGGATTAAGGGTGGGAGAAATTTCTCATTAAACTCCCTCGTGAAGTTGTCCCAAATCCAGGGGGTTTGAGTTCTTTCCCATTTTCCTTTTGTCAGATCCCACCAAGCACGGGCTATTCCCTCAAATTGAAAAGTGGCAAAATTCACTCGTATCTCCTCAGTGTAATCAAGGGCAGCAAATATGTTAGTCAGTCTCTCAAGCTAATTCTCTGCTACCTTGGGATCCGGTTCACCCATAAACTTAGGCGGGTTAAATTTTAAGAACCTCTCTAAGGCTCTATCCTCTCCTCTTTCTTGACCCCCAGGTTGGTTGAACGGTTCAGGTCCTTGTCTATCAGCTAAGCGCTCTAGGATATCAATCATCCTGTTAATGGCAGTAGCCACTTGATTACCCTCAATATTTTCCTGGCCCTGGGTCGGTACAGTTGCCGATCCCTGGTCATTCCCCTGGGGTTGGGCCGGTCTAGTCCCTCGCCCACGGCCTCGACCACGACCTCGACCCCTTCTTGGCCCTTCCATAACCTAGGCGTGCCTAGTGCAAGAAATAAATAAATTATGCGATGCAAAGTAGAGAACATGAACCAATCAAGAAAACATCGAAATCGAAAATAACAATAATTTACATTCATTAGCATATCAAATTCATACAATTAGCAAGTCATGGGGTAGTCACAGAAATATAGCACACAAGTGCCATAAGAGTACTTTTAGTCACAGAAGACTAAAGTAAAGCAAGTGCCTCAAAAATAGGCCACACAGTCATGCAAAATACAATGGTCTCAGCACTTAGCATCACCCCTGCTAATTCTAGCTATACTAGTCAAAAGAGCCAAAAGAGAGGTCAGTCAATCTAGACCTAGTCCGCAGCAGGACTATCAGGAGGAACCTCCTCCTTAGGATCCTCTTCCGGATACTTCTCCTCAGAGTCCTGAGCTACATCCATCGCCTCATCCACTAGCCTAGTGGCATCGGCTACAATATCGGAAGCCCGACTACGGACCTCCTCTCTCAACCTAGTAAGCTGAGCCTTAGTGCTCCGGAGCTCCTCATTAACCACAGCAGATGTGGCCACCTCGCCCTCAATCACCTCCTCGAGCTCGGCGACCCTCTCGCCCTGAGCGCTCACCATCTGTCTAAGCTCGTCTACCTCTGCCTGGAGATCCCTGTTAAGATCCACTAGCTGACGATGCTCGTCGTCCAGAGCAAGCACAAGGTGATTCGGGTAGGCAAAAGTTACCCTACACGCACACCGTGGACGCCTATCAGTAGGCGAGTAACGCACTCGAGCTCCCCCTCCAAGAGCTCGGTAGTAGATAGGCCTCGGAGGTACTACATGGCCATTAGCGTGGCCATTCCCATTAGCTGCCGGCACTTCATTCCTGTTTTCCATCCCTGCAAAATAATAGCACTTTTCGGTTTAGAAATTTAAATCACTATCTAGTTCGGATATACTGTAATGCATGCTTACTTATTCACTAATTCGTCTCCAAGTATCACTCGAGGTAAAACTAACTTAGTTGCTAGTTCGCCCCGAGTATCATTTTAGGTATGACTAAGTCATTCCATATCGAGTCTTAAAGGTAGAGTATCTAATATGTTCCCCATATAGATTTCTAACCTAGCGCTCTGATACCAACTGTGACGCCCCCACTTCTCCCTAAGGCGAACCAATGGGTATCCGTGGGACGCCTGCCTAGCTCTAGCTCTCGCCAGGACTCAAGCAATTCCATTCAAGCTTATTACCGGACCACACAAAACAGGTCAATAACTTAGATACAACAAATGTGGAAGCGTTCAAACTTAACATAGTCATCCATTATCCAACCCACGCGTAGGTATACAAAATACATCATGAATCCCAAATACACATTACGCCCCAAAAGTTACATTTCAATTCCAAAAGTACAATCCAAGACCAATGGCATAACCAAAAGTAATAGAAAACCCTAAACAAAAGTACATCAGGAGGGTTTCTCCATTTCACCTCCGAGCTCAAACCTGTTAAGGAAAACAAATCTATAGGGTGAGTAAAACGCTCGTGAGGCCAAGAACACACATGCA